>NC_057800.1:655367471-655370249 GCF_018294505.1 Triticum aestivum | reverse complement strand
TGTGTACCAGATCTATTGTATACCCTACACTGTGTTAAGCAAGGGAGTACAATAGTGATCTAAGAGTAGATCACTGGACAGCGGTCAAAATTATCCTTAGTGGAATAAGGAAATATTTCTCAATTATGGAGGTGACAAAAGGTTCGTCGTAAAAAGTTACGTCGATGCAAGTTTTGACACAGATCTGGATGACTCTAAGTCTCGATCTAGATACATATTGAAAGTGAGAGCAATTAGCTAGAGTAGCTCCGTGCAGAGCATTGTAGACATAGAATTAACAAAATACTTACGGATCTGTATGTGACAGACCCGTTGACTAAAATTATCTCACAAGGAAAACATGATCACACCTTAGTACTCTTTGGGTGTTAACCACATAAACGATGTGAACTAGATTACTGACTCTAGTAAACCCTTTGGGTATAGGTCACATGACGATGTGAACTATGGGTGTGAATCACATGGTGATGTGAACTATTAGTGTTGAATCACATGGCGATGTGAACTAGATTATTGACTCTAGTGCAAGTGGGAGACTGAAGGAAATATGCCCTAGAGGCAATAATAAAGTTATTATTTATTTCCTTATATCATGATAAATGTTTATTATTCATGCTAGAATTGTATTAACCGGAAACAGAATACATGTGTGAATACATAGACAAACAGAGTGTCACTAGTATGCCTCTACTTGACTAGCTCGTTAATCGAAGATGGTTATGTTTCCTAACCATGAACAAAATAGTTGTTATTTGATTAACGGGATCACATCATTAGAAGAATGATGTGATTGACATGACCCATTCCATTAGCTTAGCACCCGATCGTTTAGTATGTTGCTATTGCTTTCTTCATGACTTATACATGTTCCTATGACTATGAGATTATGCAACTCCCGTTTGCCGGAGGAACACTTTGTGTGCTACCAAACGTCACAACATAACTGGGTGATTATAAAGGGGCTCTATAGGTGTCTCCAAAGGTACATGTTGGGTTGGCGTATTTCGAGATTAGGATTTGTCTCTCCGATTGTCGGAGAGGTATCTCTGGGCCTCTCGGTAATGCACATCACATAAGCCTTGCAAGCATTGCAACTAATAAGTTAGTTGCGGGATGATGTATTACGGAATGAGTAAAGAGACTTGCCAGTAATGAGATTGAACGAGGTATTAAGATACCGACGATCGAATCTCGGGCAAGTAACATACCGATGACAAAGGGAACACCGTATGTTGTTATGCGGTCTGACCGATAAAGATCTTCGTAGAATATGTGGGAGCCAATATGAGCATCCAGGTTCCGCTATTGGTTATTGGCCGGAGACATGTCTCGATCATGTCTACATTCTTCTCGGACCCGTAGGGTCCGCACGCTTAAGGTTTCGATGATAGTTATATTATGAGTTTATAAGTTTTGATGTACCGAAGGAGTTCGGAGTCCCAGATGAGATCAGGGACATGAAGAGGAGTCTCGAAATGGTCGAGACGTAAAGATCGATATATTGGACAACTATATTCGGACTTCGGAAAGGTTTCGAGTGATTCGGGTATTTTCGGAGGTACCGGGGAGTTACGGGAATACGAGGAAGAAGCAATGGGCCTTAATGGGCCTTAGTGGGAAGGACCAGGAGGTGGCGCGCGCCCCTCCCAAGCCCAGTCTGAGTTGGACAAGGGGTTTGGGGCGCAGCCCCTCTCTCCCTTCCTTCCCCTCTTCCCCCCTTTCCCCCTTCTCCTAGTTGGACTAGGAAAGGAGGAAACCTACTCCAACTAGGAGTAGGAATCCTACTCCCCTGGCGCGCCCCTCCTAGGGCCGGCCTCCTCCCCCTTGCTCCTTTATATACGGGGGCAGGGGGGCACCTCTAGACACACAAGTTGACCTTCGTGATTGTTCTCTTAGCCGTGTGCGGTGCCCCGCCCCCCTCCACCATAATCCTCGATAATATTGTAGCGGTGCTTAGGCGAAGCCCTGTGACGGTAGAACATCAAGATCGTCACCACGCTGTCGTGCTGACGGAACTCTTCCCCGACACTTTGCTGGATCGAAGTCCGGGGATCGTCATCGAGCTGAACGTGTGCTAGAACTCGGAGGTGCCGTAGTTTCGGTGCTTGATCGGTCGGGCCGTGAAGACGTACGACTACATCAACCGCGTTATCATAACGCTTCCGTTATCGGTCTACGAGGGTACATAGACAACACTCTCCCATCTCGTTGCTATGCATCACCATGATCTTGCGTGTGCGTAGGAATTTTTTTGAAATTACTACGTTCCCTAACAGAAGCTTCGTTTACTAATCTGAAACTAGGTCAAATTTTACAGTAGCAAAAACTTGTTTGAGTTGGTTAAACAGAAAGAGGGTTTCGAGACGAAACTCCAGGCGCTTGAATCGCCTGATTCCGTTAAACGAGCGAAAAGATAGACAGAAACTAAGATCAGATCAGAAATCACGATCAGAAAAATCGCGGAATAAATCCGATAAAAGAAAACTCACGAACAGACTAACGAACTAGAGTTCGTTAGTTGTTTCTAACGAGTGAGGAACCGTTCATTAAAACGAACGTTCGGACGAACGTCCGCTAACTAGAAGAACCCAGAAAAACCGGCGAATCCAAAAAAAACGGATCTAGGGTTTCTGAAAAAAACCGAACGGTTTTTATAAAAAAACCGGCGACGGGGCACGGTGGCTACCTCCGGCGAAGGGCTCCCGCGGGGCGGGGTGCGAGGCGGCGGCTCGCGGGACTGCGGGGCTTGGCGGCGGCGGCGGCTGCGGCGGCGAGCGC
>NC_057800.1:655363054-655366855 GCF_018294505.1 Triticum aestivum | reverse complement strand
CGGAACCCTTTTTTTAAAAAAAAAACTTCGCGGATCGAAATAAAATCCTAGAAAATAAATAAATAAAAATCTAAAAATGCCAAAACAATTTTTTACCGTCTAAATAAAATATTTAGAACAAGATGAATATTTCTTGGCCCTAAAATGCAATTTTGAAAAACATGCAATTTTTCTAATGCAAATAAAATCCAATAAAAATCAATTTAATGATTTTAATATTTTTCCTCCAATATTACATTTATTTTGGAGAAGTCATATTATCTCATCTCTTTAATTTTTAATGTGAAATATTTTCGGAGAGAAATAATTAAAATCAAATCCTTTCTTCATTATTTGATAAAAGAATCAAATATGAAGACCGGGAAATCCCCAACTCTCTCCGAGGGTCCTTGAGCTACTTAGAATTTCAAGGATTACAGAACGGAACAACAATAAAACATGATATGCATGGATGATCTATGTATAACATTCCAAATTGAAAATTTGGGATGTTACACACACATGGCAATTTCAGTTGTTAACACATGGCAACATTCACTAGATAATGACAATATTAGCATCACACACATGGCAATTTCAGTTGTTAACACATGGCAACATTCACTAGATAATGGCAATACTAGCAGCACACTCATGGCAATTTCAGTTGTTAACACATGGCAACATCAACATTTCTACATGGCAATATTTAGCATCACACGCATGGTAATGTCCATCACTGCACACCTGGCGACAACTTAAACTTTGCATCCCCATGGCAAGTTCTTCTAGCATTCATTCCTATGCCAACAATACAGTAAGGCTACTACTTCTCCCTCCTTTGTGTAGTACATTCTAATTTTTTCATTAAACAACTTAAACAATAACGCAAGATGGAAAGAACACCAGAACACAATTGGCAACAATTTGTGTACAAGTATGACTTCTTTTTCATTGTTTCATCATGCATGCTATCTTTTGGCAAACCAGGGTAAATAGTTCATGGCACGAACATAAGCTATATGGATGAGTAACATGTCAAGATTTGTATGGTACTAACGGGAGACGGGAGCCAGATAAGGAGTGAGGGGCAAGGGAAGGTGCGTCGGCGACCACAACTAACCTACAATTAGCTCAGATCTGGACTAGTCCTCGTCAGATCTTGCCATGGCAACTTGCGCCGGTTAGGGGCAGGGCAACAATGGAAGGGCGGAGGAACTGGGTAGGGGCAGGGCAACAATGGAGTGGCGGGGGGAAAGGGGAACGATGGAGTGGGGGGGAAGAGATCCTAGGATCGAGAGAAGGTAGGGGACGGGCTGTTGGATCCAGCGTATGGTAGGACCGGGGTCACCGCCTGGTTATTGGAGTTCGTGCAGGCGTTTGGGCCTTATGATTGCCTGCCCGAACACTTTTGTTCGGCACGTGATGCTCCCGCTCCGAACAACTAGTTCGGACCGGACTCCAGAAGCCCCGAACGTTCGCCAGTTATCGGCGTCCAAAAATAATCTTGTTATTTTTTAAGGAAAAAATCTTGCTTGATTTACGTGCCAGGGCCGCTATTAATGAGGCTACATACAACGGAAACATACTAAATAATTCTAATTTTATGGCTAATGCACCGGATCGGGATGATTTATAGCAACGGATCCCTCCTCTCTCAATTTCTCTATATATATGAGTCATGCATATGTTGGGCGCTGGCAAGATACGATCTTAGGACAAATATTTCTCGTGGATGGGCAGCAAAGTGATTGAGTGCCTGCTTAGCCAGTGCTCTATCGGGATTGGGATAGGGTGTGTCTAGGACACATCTAGATGTGCTTTAATTATTGCACATCTAAGTGAGTGAATCAAGCATAAAGAAAAAAAAATATTCACACGAATCTTAATGTAAGATTAATGACATATGAATTAGATGTGCAATACTTATGGCACATCTCGATATGCTTTAGCAAAACTGTAATTTTTTCACTTCTCTTGAAAGTATGTACTATAACTAATAGTGAAGACCTTTTTCTTTTGTTTCTTGTCTAATCTCTTGCGTGATTATCTATTACTCCCTCCATTTCAACATAGATGATTCAACTTTTTATTAACTTTGTATTAAAGTTAGTACAAAGTTGAGTCATCTATTTTGGAACGGAGGAAGTATACTCTAAGATAGTTGCATAACAATTTTTTGTGTTATATTCTATAGGCCGGATCATTGCTGACACGGATAACCAGAAGATCAAAGCAGGGCTATGCGTACATGTAACTCATGATCAATGCACCCCTACTGGAGAGTGCTTCTGTTGTTTGGTAAATGTTTTCTGCTACACAACGATGGATGAGTGCGAAGAAGATTGCAAAAAACCATCGTCTAGAGAAAACATACTGCTGGCGATGACATCCCCTTCTCCTTTACCAGCTCCCTAGTTTTTCAGCCTAGTCAAATTGGCTTACATATTTACTTGTAACTACGCGTTGCTGCGCCCGTCCATTTCAAGGAAAGAATAATACAATTATTTATGATATAAAACCGCCAATACTCCACCTTATTACAGAGACAACCTGTACCGCCTACTACCTTTGGGGCATTCATGTGTATTTTTAGTATTTTAGTAGCATACCAGTTAGAGATGGTAAATAATAGGGACATCCATTTGCTGTTACTCATATAATTTTTGTCACATCTAATAATATTTCTTTATTTGAGAAAAAGTTTAGATGCAAATTATGTCACACCGCTAAAACACAGTTCTTTTAAAAAAATAGAACTGCATGATTATGACATATGATAGCGAAACTATGTGACGTGGGAATATCATCTCCCTCACATTTGTTTGTAAGAGAGAGAAAATTATGTATGATTAGCACGATCCGGCGGTGCTCCGGGCACGTGTGTGCCTCGCGTCAGCCACGCGACGGCGGAGCTCGGCAAGGGGTGGTGGGGCGCGATTGTTGTGCAGCCATGCCGGGCGTGGCCGGCGGGACGGGCGTTGGCCAGGGTGACTGTGTGTGGCGTGTATGATGAGCACATACTCTGTCCTTTGGCGGCGCTCAGGAATGGCGGATGGGTCATCGAGCATTGTTCCAGTGGCCCCGCCTATTCTCGCCGGTGCGCTGGACAAGACGCCTTAGTTCATGGTGGTTGATGCAAAGGGGAGGGTGTGAGTGTTGGAGAACGCAGTAATTTCAAAATTTTCCTACGCACACGCAAGATCTATCATGGTGATGCATATCAACGAGAGGGGAAGAGTGTTGTCCACGTACCCTCGTAGACCATAAGCGGAAGCGTTATGACAACGCGGTTGATGTAGTCGTACGTCTTCACGATCCGACCGATCCTAGTACTGAAACTACGGCACCTCCATGATCTACACACGTTCGGCTCGGTGACGTCCCACAAACTCTCGATCCAGCTAAGTGTCGAGGGAGAGCTTCGTCGGCTCAATGGCGTGATGACGAAGATGATGAAGCTACCGGCGCAGGGCTTCGCCTAAGCACTACGACGATATGACCGAGGTGGATTATGGTGGAGGGGGACACCGCACACGGCTAAGGAATTAATGATCAACTTTGTGTGTTCTAGGGTTCCCCCTGCCCCCGTATATAAAGTAGCAAGGGGGAGGTCGGCCGGCCCTTGAGGCGTGCCAGGAGATGAGGAGTCCTCCTCCTAGTAGGAGTAGGACTCCCCTTTCCTAGTCCTACTAGGAGGAGGAAGGGCGAAGGAAGGAGAGGGAGGGAAGAGAAGGAAAGGGGGGGCGTCGCCCCCCTCCTTCCCTAGTCCAATTCGGACTAGAGGGGGAGGGGCGTGCGGCCCTGCCTTGGTCGGCCCTC
>NC_057800.1:655211076-655362777 GCF_018294505.1 Triticum aestivum | reverse complement strand
GATAATTATTCGGTGACCCCTGGAACTCAGATGGTGTTCGAATATAGTCATCCAATATATCAATATTTATGTCTCGACCATTTCGAGACTCCTCGTCATGTCTGTGATCACATCCGGGACTCCGAACTATCTTCGGTACATCAAAACACATAAACTCATAATACCGATCATCATCGAATGTTAAGCGTGCGGACCCTATGGGTTCGAGAACTATGTAGACATGACCGAGACACGTCTCCGGTAAATAACCAATAGTGGAACTGTCGGAGTAATGGGTCATGGGTAGGCTAACCTGAGCCCCGGAACCTTTCAAGACATCGGGGCAGGTTGCGCCCGTCAAGACCCCAGGACGAAGAGCCGCCTTCTGAGAAGTCGGCGGCAAGGCGACCGACTGCCCACTCGCGGCCGAGTCCCGGGGACGACTTCAGGATAAGCCGACTCCTGACTGGAGACTTCCAGAGAAGCCGGCCTTGGGGACTCGGCCCGCGACTCCAGCAAAACCCCACGTCCTCATCAAGAGGGACAGGACAGGGGAGTGGCTACAGTGAAGACTGCTCCCACCCCTTTCCAAAGGCAGGCATGGTCACAGTACGCCGTACCCGAGGACATCTCCGTGCGGCATGGCACTGTTGCCATGATGGCCCTGATATCAGCACCGGTGGACCGAATCCTACGCCCACAACGGCTTGTCTGTACGACCTTCGGGCGGTGGGTCCTACCGGCCAGCGGGATCCTAGAAGACGGAAAGTGCGCCACAAGTCGGACCCGTCGGGAGTCGGCCCCCGAGAGTCGGCCGGCTCCTCCCCCGGGCCCCACGCACCATTAACCAGATGTGATGGGAAGTGGCAATAGTGCTCGCCCGCTAGGCGGCGGGGCTGTTGCCACGACTCCGTGACGAAGCCCGCGTCATTAGAAGCACGGCTACAGTAATCAGCAGCCGGCAAGACCCACCCGTGGCGGACGCGGCCTGTCGGCTCCGTACCGGGCCAGTCAGCAGGGCCCACCAGTCGGCGGGCCCCAGCAGTCGGCAGAGAAGACGGAGGCCGGAGGCACCGACGGCTGGGCCTGCGCCTAGCCGGATTACCATTGTACCCCTGGGGGGCGGGTAGGCCTATATAAACCCCCCAGGGCACCCATGCAAAGGGTTGGAATCCATTAGCACTAGACCAGACCATACAGGAAGGAGAGAGTTAGCCTTGCCTTCTCCTACCTTCAGGAAACAGCTCTAGGAGCAATCGTGTAAACACTTTGCCATAGTGATCATGCGGAGACCCCGCAGAGCAGCAGTAGGGGTATTATCTCCCCGGAGAGCCCTGAAGCTGGGTAAGATTCGCCGGCTTCCATGTCTTCGCCTCATCCCGTTTCCAGGCACCGGCGACGTTCTACTCGCCCCCACCATGATAAGCCATCCTTTGGCATATGTCGCACCCAACCCCCGACATTTGGCGCCCACCATGGGGCCTGGTGCACCGTCGTCTGGAGACCTGTTCTGGACGGGAACCCTTTTCCTCCCTGGCCAGCGCAGCCAGCGAGGCACGCCAAACGGAGTTTGCACCGACGCACTGCACGGCGTTGAGATCGCCTGCGCAGCTAGCCGCCTCGCCGAACTTGTCGGCGAGGTTTGCATCTCCGACGAACCTGCATCCGACGCAGGCACGGGCGGCTCCGAAAGCCTCCTCGCGGGCCTCCTCGATCAACTCCACGTCGCCGGCGAGCCTACCGTGGACTTGGAGTCTGTAGGTTCCACCGACCCGATGTTGGTCGACTCCGACACCGCGTCGCTCGACACGTTCCCCACTAATGTGGTGGTCTACGACGAGCCTCTCCCTCGTGCGGAGAGCGGTGGAAGCACCATCACCGAGGTGCTCGTCATCGGTCATGACAAGCTCCCTGGCGGAGGAGCGCATGATCCGCTTGGCGCGGCGCTACAAGACCTGACTGCACCCATTCAGGAAGACGCTGACGCAGAGACGTTGGAGGCGCGCCGCCTTCAGCTCGTCGAAGGCGCGAAGAAGCTGGCTAGCATGAGACGCTTGTCAGAAGCCTACCAGCGAGAGATGGATCGCGCTATTGGCGGCTCGCCGGCCCCCACGGGGCCCAGCCGCCTTGGCGCGGTCCAGCAGCGCAGCGTAGCCATCGCCAACCTGTTCGGGGCAAGCCGCCCTGTGTACGCCACCCCCGCGGAGAACATTCGAGCCGCCCAGGCGGCGGCGGACGAGCTGGACAATTTCAAGGGCGAAGAGCGCCGCCTGATGATGGAGCGAGTCCAGCGGCTCCTCGACGCAGCTGCCGCACAGAACGAGGCCGGCTGCCGCTCGGAGGCGCCGCAGCGGCAAAACGACGACCTTCGCCGAGACCAAGGCGCGACGTCTCGGACACCGACTGACGGTGCCCGAGGAAGAAGAGACAAGGATCTGGCTGTCAGCCACAGTAGGACTCACATTACCATAGAGCGCGATCGAGACGGCCGCCCGAGAGCAGTGGAACGACGGGACGACTGTCCGCCTCCTCCTCCTCGCAAGGAGAGGCGAGTCTCCCCGCCGCCTGTTGATCATCCGACTCTTGGCGACTACCTTGGCCACCGAGAGGGAGTCGAGGAAAACGACGCCCGCCACCGGATCGACCGGCTTCACCGATCCCTAGCGCTGGAAGAAGAAGACGAGTTGGGTCCACCTTGTTTCGGGCCCTGCATTCGAGACGAGCCCTTTCCCAAAGGGTTCACGCTCCCAAGAGACACGCCCAAGTACACCGGCTCCATAAAGCCGGAAGACTGGCTAGTCGACTACTCCACGGCTATCAGCATAGCGAATGGCAACAAGCGTGTCGCCGTAAAATACGTTCCGCTCATGCTCCAGGGCACGGCCCGGACATGGATGAACAGCCTGAAGCCCCGCAGCATCAACAGCTGGGTCGACTTCACCGAAGCATTCGTCCGCAACTTCACCAGCATGTACAAGCGTCCTCCCAAGCCTCGTCAGCTCTCCTTGTGCATGCAAGGTCCCGACGAGTCGACTCGCGACTACCTCACGCGTTGGGCCGAGTTTCGGAACTCCTGCGAGGGCGTGCACGAGGTGCAGGCTATTGAGTACTTCACCGCCGGGTGCAGAGAAGGCACCCTCCTCAAGCACAAGCTCCTCTGCGACGAGCCAGAAACTCTCGATGAGCTGCTGATCATAGCAGACAAGTACGCCACGGCCGACTCCTCCATGAAGGCGGAGATTCAAGTTAGCGCAACTGGCAAAGTGGCCCCTCAAGATCCAAGAACTCCGGCGGGAGACGCCAGTCGGCGGCAACAGCAGAGCAACCACAAGCGCAAGGCCCCGCAGCCGGCTTCCAGCAGCCAGCAGGTTGTGACAGTCAAAGCCCAGCAGCCGGATGGGCAGCTTCCACCCAAGCAACAGAAAGGTGGCAAGCCCAACTGGTTGCCGGCCTTCTCCTACGAGCAGACTCTGGATGGACCTTGCAAGTTCCGTTGCGGCGCGAAGCCGTCGAATCACACCACCCGGAAGTGCCACTGGCTTATCAGGATCGCCAAGGGAGACGGCCTCCTACCTCCCCCGCCTGCTGGGCAGCCGCCTCCGCCTCCGCTCCAGCAGCCGGCGGTCAGACCAGTCGGCGTAGTACAAGACAAATACCCCGAAGAACACAGAGCCTACGTGGTGTTTACCAGTATGGTTGATGATCGATGCAGCAGGCAGCAGCAGCGATAAGAGGTGAACGCAGTAGCATCAAAGACGCCAGAGTTCATGCACTGGTCCGAGAAGCCTATCAGCTGGAGCAGGGCTGATCACCCAGAGGTGATGCCGAGTCCGGGCTCCTATGCCTTGGTCTTGGATGCCACCTTTGCCACGGATAGACGAGCCACGCGTTTCTCGCGAGTTCTGATAGACGGAGGCAGCAACATCAACATCCTGTACAAAGACACCATGGAGAAATTAGGAATCAAGCAAAGACAGCTTCAGAATAGCCGGACTGTGTTCCACAGCATTTTTCCTGGGCTTTCCTGCTTACCAATCAGCAAGATCCTGATGGACGTCCTCTTTGAAGACAAATATCACTTCTGCCGAGAGTCAGTTTGGTTTGAGGTGGTGGACCTTGAGAGGACATACCATGCACTACTTGGCCGACCCGCCTTGGCCAAGTTCATGGCGGTCCCCCACTATGCCTACCTCAAAATGAAGATGCCCAGTTCCAGGGGAATTCTGACCGTAGCCGGCGACTACCGGAAGTCGTCTGCCTGTGCGACTGAGAGCAGTCGGCTAGCCGAGTCCCTGGTGATTGCAGCCGAGAAGCGGCTCCTGGAACGGATTGTGGCGATGGCCGACAAGTAGCCAGAGGTGTCACCCAACCCAAAGGAGTCGGAGGTTGAGGGTTCGTTCAAGCCGGCCAAAGAGACAAAGAAGATACCCTTGGATCCGGAGCACCCAAAGAGGTACGCAGTCGTAGGCGCAAACCTCGACAGCAAATAGGAAGGCGAGCTCGCCGATTTCCTCCGTGAGAATCAGGACATCTTCGCATGGTCCCCCAAAGACATGTCAGGTGTACCGACGGAATTCGCCGAGCACAAGTTACATGTCCGATCTGATGCAAAGCTGGTCAGGCAGCCCCTGCGCCGCCTATCAGAAGAGAATAGAAGAGTTGTCGGAGAAGAAATAGCCCGACTCCTAGCAGCCGGCTTCATTATGGAAGTATTCTTTCCAAAGTGGCTAGCAAATCCGGTCCTGGTACTGAAGAAGAACAAGCAGTGGAAAATGTGTATTGACTGCACGAGCCTCAACAAGGCCTGCCCCAAGGACCCGTTTGCTCTGCCAAGAATTGATCAGGTGATAGACTCCACCGCCGGATGAGAGCTGTTAAGTTTTTTGGATGCATATTCAGGATATCACTAGATCAAGCTGAACCCAGCTGACAGACTGAAGACTGCCTTCATCACGCCGTTTGGAGCCTTCTGCTACCTCACCATGATGTTCGGCTTGAGGAATGCCAGCGCCACCTTCCAACGTTGCATGCAGAAGTGCCTCCTCAAGCAGCTCGGCAGGAACGCCCACGTCTACGTGGATGATGTGGTGGTGAAGACGGAAAAGCATGGAACACTGCTGGAAGACCTCAAGGAGACCTTTGAGAACCTGCGCCGATTCCAGATCAAGCTCAACCCCGAGAAGTGCGTTTTCAGAGTACCAGCCGGCCAACTCCTTGGCTTCCTGGTCTCTGAACGCGGCATAGAGTGCAACCCTGTAAAGATCAAGGCTATCGAGAGGATGGAGGTACCCAACCGACTGCTGGACGTGCAAAGGTTCATCGGCTGCTTGGTGTCCATCAGCCGGTTCATCAGTCGGCTGGGCGAGAAAGCTCTCCTCTTATACCAACTCATGAAGAAGACCACTTTTTCGAGTGGAACCACAAGGCGGACGAAGCTTTTCTCCAGCTGAAGAAGATGCTGACTACTCCACCCGTTTTGGCGGCTCCGACTCCTAAGAAACCTATGCTCAAGTACATCGCCGCCACCAGCCGGGTAGTCAGCACGGTCATTGTAGTGGAACGCAAGGAGGAAGGCAAGGCACTACCTGTGCAGAGAACGGTATATTACCTGAGCGAAGTACTGTCGGCCTCCAAGCAGAACTACCCCCACTACCAGAAGATGTGCTATGGTGTACACTTTACCGCCAAGATATTGAAGCCTTACTTTCAAGAGCATCCAATCACCATGGTCTGCACGGCCCCACTTGCCGAGATCATTGGAAGCCGAGATGCCTCTGGCCGAGTGGCCAAATGGGCCATAGAGCTGGCTCCCTACACCATCTACTACCAGCCTCACACCGCCATCAAGTCGCAAGCACTGGCCGACTTCCTCGTCGACTGGGCCGAGACCCAGGACCTGCCTCCAGCGCCCGACTCCACCCATTGGTGGATGCATTTCGATGGCTCCAAGATGCGCACCGGCTTGGGAGCCGGCATTGTCCTCACTTCTCCTAAAGGCGACAAGCTCAAATACGCACTGCAAATCCATTTTGCCGCCTCCAACAACGTCGCCGAGTACGAGGCGCTCATTCACGGGCTCCAGCTTGCCAAAGAACTCGGCATTCACCGGATCTTGTGTTATGGCGACTCAGACTTAGTGGTCCAGCAGTCGTCTGGTGATTGGGACGCCAAGGATGCGAACATGGTGAGTTACCGTTTCCTCGTGCAGCAACTTAGTGGGTATTTCGAGGGGTGCGAATTCCTCCATGTGCCAAGAAACGACAACGACCAAGCAGACGCCTTGGCACGAATCGGCTCTACACGCCAAGCAATACCATCAGGCGTCACCCTTCAACGCCTCCTCAAGCCGTCTGTCAAGCCTTCACCAGAATCAGACTCCATCTTCATTCCGGCTCCTCCCGAAGAAGCCAGATCCGACTCCAGAGCCCTGGCAGACGGTACGGGGATTTTGGCAGATGGCTCCAAAGGTGCCACAGTCGAAGCTGACCCAGGGGCTGCAGTACCCGGCCCGGGGACTGCGGCGGCGGGCTCAAAGGCTCCAGAACTCGTCCCAAGAGCTGCGCCAGTCGGCCTGGGGACTTCATTAACTCAGCAAGCAGTTGTTGACTCCAACCCGCCGCCTCCCAGCCCAGCCGCCCTCTTCCAAGTCGCAGTTCTGGCAGTCGAAGAAATAGCAGCACCTTCATGGGCCCAGCCCATCCTCAAATTCCTGGTGAGCAAAGAGCTGCCGACTGATGAGTCCTCAGCTCGGCAAGTACAACACCGAGCGGCAGCCTACACCATAGTCAACAGAAAGCTGGTCAGGCGCAGCGTCACTGGTGTCTACCAGCGCTGCGTAGAGCCAGAGCAAGGCCAAGCAATTCACAAAGACATCCATCAAGGTGAATGCGGCCACCATGCGGCTTCAAGGGCACTCGTCGCAAAAGCCTTTCGACATGGTTTCTTCTGGCCGACTGCCTTAGAAGAGGCCAAGGAATTGGTCCAAAAATGCAAAGGGTGCCAGAAGTTCAGCTCCAAGCCGCACCAGTCGGCTTCTGCACTCAAGACCATCCCCATTGCCTGGCCTTTCGCAGTATGGGGTCTAGACATGGTGGGACCATTCAAGACAGCACGAGGTGGCTTAACTCACTTACTTGTCGCAATGGACAAGTTCACCAAGTGGATAGAAGCGAAGCCAGTCAAGAAACTGAACGGTCCGACTACCGTGACTTTCATCTCCGATATCACAATTCGGTACGGCATACCACACAGCATCATCACCGACAACGGCACAAATTTTGCCAAAGGCGCCTTGGCCCGTTTTTGCGCAACACAGGGCATCCAAGTGGACCTAGCGTCTGTCGCCCACCCACAGTCAAACGGCCAGGTGGAGCGAGCAAACGGCTTCATCCTGTCCGGCATCAAGCCTCGACTAGTCGAGCCTCTGGAGCAATCGGCTGGCTGCTGGCTCGACGAGTTGCCAGCCGTCCTCTGGAGTCTGCGCACGACTCCAAACAAGTCAACTGGCTTCACGCCTTTCTTCCTCATCTACGGTGCCGAAGACGTCATCCCAACGGACATAGAGTTCGACTCCCCGCGAGTCACCATGTACACCAAGGAGGAAGTAGAAGAAGCACATCAAGACGGTGTCGATCTGCTAGAAGAGGGCCGGCTGTTGGCACTCAGCCGGTCTAGCATCTACTAGCAGAGCCTGCGCCGATACCACAACAGGAAGGTCAAGCCAAGATCTTTCCAAGAAGGCGACCTTGTGCTCCGGCTGATCCAGCGAACAGCCGGCCAGCACAAGTTGTCGGCACCTTGGGAAGGCCCTTTCATCATCAGGAAAATACTGGGCAACGACTCCTACTACCTGATTGACGCTCAGAAGCCCCGAGCATGGAAGAGGGACGACTCCGGCAAAGAGACAGAGCGGCCATGGAATGCAAATCTCGTCCAAAGATTTTACAGTTGATGCAGTATGTACCACGCTACCTTTTGTATTAAAGTACCAAGACTTCGGGCCCCCCGAGACGAGCTCGGGGACTGCCCTCTCTTTGTCTATATGATAAAAGTTATGCCTACGAGTATGTTACTCTTTGTTATGCCGCTTGGCACGGGGCTCGACAGTTCAGCCCAGGGACTTGCCGCCTTGCACTATGAAATGTTTCCTGCAGCCGGACAAGTAGTGTGTGACACCTAAGCCGTCTCCTGTCAGAAGCCGCAGCTCATAGAGCGACTGTATGGTGGGCAGGAGTAAGGTAGAATGGGCATTCACATGAAAAATGGCTAAGGACTCAAAGCATGAAACATAGCTTAAGACAGCTTCCAGCCTTTTTTCGCAAACCGACTATTAACCAGTCGGCTCACCGCCTTCTATCCAACTTGCTAAAAAACTCTAAAACGGCTAAGTACTTGCCTTCCCAAAGTAGCCAAGCATTTGATCCAACGGCAGTCCGCAGAGCGGCTGTCCGACTGGCAAGACAGGAAACTAAGGGAAAGCGGCAAAGGAAAAGGCCAAAAGAGCAATGAGCAAGAAAAGATAGAATTCGGATAAATATTTACATAACAAAGGCCCTTGGCCGAATCTTCGAGCAGAAGTTCAAAATACACCCCGCGAGTGGAATTGTGCGAATTAACAAGTTCTTCAAGACTACTAAAGCAGATAAAATAAAAACAAGGCGGCAGCTTAGGAAGCGGCAGACGGATTCGGAGGGTCGGAGGAGGCGGCAGCGTCAGGCGTTGGGGCGGCCGGCCAGGCAGTCTCGGCTTGATTGCCTCAGGCGGCAGTCGGCTCGGTCGCACGTGGCTCGTTGCTGGAGACGCGGTCGAGCTGAGGCTGGCCGTCTGCCCCATCTTCTGGTGCCTCCGTCTCGCCTCCGTCCTCCGCCTCGCCTTCCTCCTCGACGCTGGAGCCGATCACCTCCGCCGAGTCCTCGCCGTAGTCTGGGTTCATCCCAAACCACTCTGGCGGTACCTCCTCGCGTCTTCAGACCGCTCGGGGACGAAGATGCTGGTGTTGGTGTACTCGGCGATCGCCACGGCACGCTTGACGAGGGCGTCTTCCACGGCTTCCAGCTCCGGCTGGGCCTCTGACCGGAGTGTGGCCTTCCGGTCTAGATCCAGCCCCGGATACCACGCCTTGACGAACTCCAAGGCCCAGCGCGCTCCAGCTCGGGCCGAGGAACCCTTCCAGGCCTCAAGACGACCAGCCGTGACCTCTACCAGTCGGCAGTCAGGCTGGGGGTGCGCGGAGCCTGCATGTCCGGCCATAGGGCAGCAATCGCCTGGGCACCGACACATTGAAGCCGGCACAGCATCCGGTGAGTCGGCCGAAGGCGAGCCTCGATGCTCAGGATATGCTCATCAAGGGTTCGGGGGGCGTCGGCGGCGATCTCTGCACCTTCCGCCCTCCGACCTTCACGGTCAGCCTCGATGGCTTGGATGGCGGCCTGTGAGTGCCCAGGGAAGAAGTCTGCCAAGACGGAAGAAACGAAGAAACAAGTCAAAAACCAGGAGTCGGCACGACTTATAATCGACAGCTCGAAAAAAGAAAGTAAAGAAACTCACCATCAACAATGTCTTCAATCTCATGGAAGCCGGAGGCCAACATTGCCTCTTTGTCAGTCCAGGAGGAGCGCTCGCTCGCGAACTCGACCAGGAGGGCAGTTTCCGCCTCTTCCGCCTTCTTCTGCGTCTTCGCAAGTAGCTCCCTCTTCTCTGCCAATTGAGTGGCCAGCAGATCACGCTCTGTGGCGAGCTTACTGCACTCCTCCCCCTTGGCGCGCAACGCGGAGTTGGCGTCGCTCAGCTGCTATTGAAGAACAGCGTTGGCTTCTGAAGAGAAGGAAGAAAGAAGGCGTTAAGTCATCAATAAAGAAGGTCGCCGGGGAGATTCGGGCCGACTGCTGAGCAGTCGCATTCTCGGGGACTACAGCCCGCGGGTGTGCCAGCGCGCACCCGCAAAGAAGAAAAAGGACTTACTCTGGCTCTCCAACGAGTCGGCGGTCTGCTTGCCCAGCTCTTCAACGTTAAGGTTGAAGGCAGTAATGCGGAGGTTGTGGTAGTCCTGCGACAATATTTCAGACAAAAGTTAGTACCTGGAGCTCACCAATTGGAGTTTCGGACCGCCTGCTCAGCAGCCGGCCCGAAACTCGGGGACTACACCCAGTCAGTGCGCTGGTGCGCCCCCGCAGAGAGGAACAAAAACAAGAAAACAAGGACCAAAGAGAAAACATACATGGACGGCTGCCCGCGATGCCAGGTACACCTTGGTGCAGTTCTGGATGGCATCGCCCTCAGCTCGAAGCTTCGTTTAGACATCCAGAAGCGCCTGGTTCAGCGGCCCTGTGCCGCCTCCTCGCACCCACCCAATGGGCGCGGTGCTCGTTGCTTCGGCGTCTGGGATCGCCGAGCTGGCGGTGCCGGTCTCCAGGGGGCGTGGCGCCGAAGTCGCCTTCTCAAGACGGCGGCGCGTTGGCGAGCCGACTTGAAGAAGTAGCCTCGCCATGGCCTCGTCTTCAGTTGGCGGCACTGGCGGATCCACCGGCTGTTCGCCTGGCACGCTCCCAGACGGCGGCGGAGGTGGCGGCGTGACGATCACATCCGGCGTGGAGGAGCCACTGCCTTCCCTCTCCATGATGGGGTCCTTGCTGCCGGCTTCCCTAGTCTGCCCCGTGAACTCCGGAGGCAGCGGCGCAGAGTTCAGCAGGGTGACGGACACTGCCGATTGGCGGTGCGCGGCCTCCTCAGCCTGCCGCTTTGTCGCGGCGACGGCTTCGGCCTCCGTCAGTTTCTTCTTGGAGGAGGCCTCCGTCTTATCAGCCTCCGCCTTCTCCAGGCGGGCGGCCTCGTCCTCGTTGCGCTTCTCCTGCGCATTCCGCTCCATCGCCTCCCGGAGGTCAGCAGCGGGGTCAATCCGCCGAGTGGTTGCGGACGTCTCCGCTGACCCCATGCCGGAGGCGGCGACAACTCTCTCAAGAGTAAGGGGAGCCCTGAAGCGAGGGAAGCAAGTAAAAGACTCAGACAAAAGCTACAAGAAAGAATAAAGCATCAAGATGGAATACTCACGCGGAGACCAGTGGCGGCTTCTTTACTTCCTTGCGGAAGTGGATGGCCTTCGCTGCCGCCTCGTCCCGCTTGGTCGCCGCAGCCGAACTCTTGGGCTTCTTCGGCCGACTACCGAACAAAGTTGGCACGACCCTGCGCTTCTTCCCGCCGCCTGGAGCGTCCGGCGCGGCAGAAGAGCCCGCGCCGGGATGGCTGGCTCCTGGCCGGGGGCGGGGGGTGACCTCCTCATCAACGTCAGGCCAGTCTTCTAGACTGGCCCCAAGCCGCGGGCCGCCTCCTCCCTCATTGTCGTCTTCCAAAGCTGCCGCCCCCAGATCGGGGTCGTCGACGTCGCTCTCTGCCGGTCGGCAAGGAACTTGCGGGCCGGCCCTGAGGTGCCGGCTGGTGGATGGAGGAGGGGATTCTGACCAAAGCCGACTGGTCAGGTCGCACAAAATAGACTCGGCAAGAAAGAAGACAACTCGAAGAAAGAAAGAAAGAAAGGGCAACTCACTGTAGGTGGGGGGTTGGCGCGGGAGTACGGCTCCTTGCCGAACCGCCAGG
The DNA here is from genome assembly GCF_018294505.1 of Triticum aestivum. Classification (NCBI taxonomy): domain Eukaryota; kingdom Viridiplantae; phylum Streptophyta; class Magnoliopsida; order Poales; family Poaceae; genus Triticum; species Triticum aestivum. Next base: position 655,351,209 of record NC_057800.1, on the reverse strand, counting down.
CCTCCAGAAGCTTGCTGTCCGAGAGGTAGTTCACCATGTAGGCCACCTCCTCGTGAGGCATGTCCTTGGTGCACATCCGACTCGGGTCACGACGCCCGCTCATTTGGCATATCATGTGGGGGCGGCCTTGGAGTGGGAGAACTCGGCGCGCCACGAAGGCAGCCAGCAGGTCCGGACCAGTCAGGCCCTCCAACTGTGTCAGCACTCGGAGTCGTGTGACGGCGCCGGCTCCCGCAAGCGTCAGCGACTTGGCCCGGTACGACCAGTTGGGCAGTCTCCCAGCTGGCGAGCCGGCTTCGAAGGCCGGCAGGTTGACCCAATCGCCCCTCGCGAAGACGCTCTTCACGTAGAAGTACGATCGTTGCCACATCTTCACCGACTTTATCAGCCTGATGGCAGGGAAGGGGTTGTCGGCCCCCAACCTCCGCACGGCGATGAATGCGCCACACTGAGCCGGCACGCCTGCAGCCTGGGTGCCGAGCTTGCAGAAGAAGAACTCCCCCAGAGCTCAGGGTGGGGAGGACTCCGAGGAAGCCTTCACACAAAGCCACGAAGGCGGACAGCAGCACCACCGTATTGGGCGTGAGGTGGTGCGGCTGGAGGCCGTAGAACTCTAGAAAAGAGCGGAAGAAGCTACTCGCCGGCAGCCCCAATCCGCGCAGGCAGTGCGAGCGGAAGATGACCCGCTTGCCCTCCTCCGGCGCTGGGGAAATCTCCCCCCTCGGCGCAAGACGCACCCACACGTAATCTTCGCCGGGGAGCCGACGAGTCTTGCGGAGGAACTCGATGTGGTCGTCATGAACCTCAGAGCCGTCCCAGGTGCCAGAATGCATCGAGGGAGGCGCGGCGGCAGAAGAAGAACTCATCGTGAGCTGGTCGCCGCGGCATTCGACAAAGCTTGGGCGCATGGCGGAGCGAAGAAGAAGAAGAAGAAGAAGGAGAAGAGCAAGGAGTAGTGGGAAGGAGGGGCGTGCGTGCACTGCCGTGCCCCCCTCCTCCCCCTACTTGTAGCCTCATGGGTTGTGAAGCCGAGGGGGCGGTCATGGGATTTACTGCGCCCACGGCCCCACGACCCCCACGTTTCCACGACAAAGTTACTGCGCGCAGTAACTCCACAGGAATCCTAACCGTCCACCTGGGCCACAGCGGATCCGCTCGGGCGCCGAGGCACGGTAGTGGTGGGCCCCGCCTACGGGCCTCTCCCGTCACGCGCGTAGGCTGGCAGACTGGCCCGGCCGTGTGTCATCACGAGACAGGCCCGGAACGGGCGGCGGCCTGGAGGCTTAGCCAGCACGCTACTTGGATCCCACCGCAACGTTCGAAATATTGTGCGAGTCAGAGTTGTGCGAGTCCGACTCCTTCTAGCCGGCCCGGCAGAAGTCAAGCGAGAACCATGTGTTGAGCGCCCGGAAAGGGAAACTGCTGAGGCTTCTCGGCTGATCATCCGCGGCGCCTCACCAGCTTCGGGGACTACTGTCGCAGTAATGGGCCACAGGTAGGCTAACCCGAGCCCCAGAACCTTTCAAGACATCGGGGCAGGCTGCGCCCCTCAAGACCCCAGGACAAAGAGCCGCCTTTTGAGAAGTCGGCGGCAAGGTGACCGACTGCCCACTCGCGGTCGAGTCCCGGGGATGACTTCAGGATAAGCCGACTCCTGACTGGCGACTTCCAGATAAGCCGACCTTGGGGAGTCGGCCCGCGACTCCAGCAAAACCCCACGTCCTCATCAAGAGGGACAGGACAGGGGAGTGGCTACAGTGAAGACTGCTCCCACCCCTTTCCAAAGACAGGCATGGTCACAGTACACCGTACCCAAGGAGATCTCCGTGCGGCGTGGCACTGTTGCCATGCTGGCCCTGACATCAGCACCGGTGGACCGAATCCTGCGCCCACGACGGCTTGTCTGTACGACCTTCGGGCGGCGGGTCCTACCGGCCAGCGGGATCCCAAAAGACGGCAAGTGCGCCACAAGTCGGACCCGTCGGGAGTCGGCCCCCGAGAGTCGGCCGGCTGCTCCCCCGGGGCCCACGCACCATTAACCAGATGTGATGGAAAGTGGCAATAGTGATCGCCCGCCAGGCGGCGGGGCTGTTGCCACGACTCCATGATGAAGCCCACGTCATTAGAAGCACGGCTACAGTAATCAGCAGCCGGCAAGACCCGCTCGTGACGGACACAGCCTGTCGGCTCCGTACCGGGCCAGTCGGCGGGGCCCACCAGTCGACGGGTCCCAGCTGTCGGCGGAGAAGATGGAGGCCGGAGGCACTGACGACTGGGCCCGCGCCCAGCCAGATTACCATTGTACCCCTCGGGGGTAGGCCTATATAAACCTCCCAGGGCACCCATACAAAGGTTTGGAATCCATTAGCACTAGACCAGACCATACAGGAAGGAGAGAGCTAGCCTTGCCTTCTCCTACCTTCAGGAAACAGCTCTAGGAGCAATCGTGTAAACACTTTGCCATAGTGATCATGCGGAGACCCCGTAGAGCAGCAGTAGGGGTATTATCTCCCCGGAGAGCCCTGAAGCTGGGTAAGATTCGTCGGCGTGCATATCTTCACGTCATCCCGTTTCCAGGCACCGGCGACGTTCTACTCGCCACCACCATGATAAGCCATCCTTTGGCATATGTCGCACCCAACCCCCGACAGGAACCTAGATGTTCATATTGGCTCCCACATATTCTACGAAGATCTTTATTGGTCAAACCGCATAACGATATACGTTGTTCCCTTTGTCATCGGTATGTTACTTGCCCGAGATTCGATCGTTGGTATCCCAATACCTAGTTCAATCTTTTTACAGGCAAGTCTCTTTACTCGTTCCGTAATGCATCATCATGTAACTAACTCATTAGTCACATTGCTTGCAAGGCTTATAGTGATGTGCATTACGGAGAGGGCCCAAGGATACCTCTCCGATACTCAAAGTGAAAAATCCTAATCTCGATCTATGCCAACTCAACAAACACCATCGGAGACACCTGTAGAGCATCTTTATAGTCACCCAGTTACGTTGTGACATTTGATAGCACACTAAGTGTTCCTCCGGTATTCGGGAGTTGCATGATCTCATAGTCATAGGAACATGTACAAGTTATGGAGAAAGCAATAGGAACAAACTAAAGGATCATCGCGCTAAGCTAACTGATGGGTCAAGTAAATCACATCATAATCAAATGATGTGATCCCGTTAATCAAATGACAACTCATGTCTATGGTTAGGAAACATAACCATCATTGATTCAGCGAGCTAGTCAAGTAGAGGCATACTAGTGACACTCTGTTTGTCTATGTATTCACACATGTACTAAGTTTCCGGTTAATACAATTCTAGCATGAATAATAAACATTTATCATGATATAAGGAAATATAAATAACAACTTTATTATTGCCTCTAGGGCATATTTCCTTCAGTGAGGGGAGTTGGGGAAGCCCTATCTCGGCTTGGTGACAGGAGTTCGTGACGACGACGCTTCAGGGTGTCGTAATCCTTGTTGAAGGCATCTCTACATTGCTCCCTTTCATCCCTCGTGGTCTTTACTCCAGGGAAATCCTTGCTCCCCTCGTGGGACGGACGATGGCGGCGATTTCTTCGTTGTTGACCTTCTTGGAGGCATTGTCTATGAGCTGACTTGATCGCTAGGGCCCGAGGAAGCTTGTTCAGCGCTGCTCTAGAGTGAGATCTATGGACGGCATCTTGATGCAGAGGACATGGATGTGCAATTGTGATGGTGGATTTATGGCTAGGCCGGCAATCTCTGGTTGTGAGACATCGATGGCCATGATCCCATCTGTAGGCGACAACGTCTGTTGGCTACATCATGGTATGGAGGTTCTCCGCTCGGGCACATAGGCGAAGGCGTGGTTCTGCGCTGCTTGGTGATTGCCAAGACGAGGCCGGAATCTTGGATCTTCAAATCCGACAGAAATGAGAATTATGTTTTGCTGCTTGGTTCCGCCACCATGGACAAGGACGATGAAGCATGAGGACGGTCCGAGACTATTGGAGCATCTGCATTTGGGATTTGACAGTGTCGGTGACTATCCTCCATTATCTTCGTCGCAAAGTGCAACGGCGACCTTCGTAGTTTGGTGTTTTTTGGGGGAGTGGCTCTTGTCACGGCTTGACCGTCTACTTGTGTGGGCATAGTTTTCACTTGCGTAGCACCTGATGTCAAGACTGTGCTATGCATGTAGTTGCTTGGGTCGTGGAAAGTGGTGGCGACATCACAACTGATGTCAAGTGATGGTTGGTGCGAATATGGTTGTTGTTATAGATTGTTGATCATTATTTTGATCGCTTTCGAGATTTTCCTTTTTGCTGCACTAAGGCACAACTTCGGTCATGTTTGACTTTGCAACTTGCCGGTGTGATTTTTGTGTTTATGTTTGTGTTGGTTGTGTGCATCCTAGCTATGTAGACGCTGGGTGTGTACTCACTAAGTTTGTATCAATTTATGCTCCAATTTGAGCTAATAAAATCCACCCTTTATCAAAAAAAATGTATTTGAAGGTTGTGCATTTATTGAATAATGCAAACCTGAACATTGGCATTCCTTTAGAGAGAATATTATTTATATGGATAATGCAGGGAAGTGAAGTAATCAAATCATATGCGGCATGCATGGAAGTGTAGTAATGAAATTACATGGAATATGGAGGGATGCGAAGTAACAAAAAGTAAACTTTAGGAGAATATAATTCTCCCAAGCTGCTGCTGATGTTAATCATCAGAATAACTTGGGTTCCAAGCACTTGATGCTACATAAACATGGGAAAATCTAGTCAATATTATGAGGCCCTACTCACCAAAATCTATGAGGCCTTGAATCAAGCACTAAACAAAAAGTCCAAGTTGAAATAAAAAATCAGAGATAGAGAAAGCATAGCTTCTGTCCAAACTTTCTTAAATGAAACTATTCATACTGAAATGAAGGTAGTGCAATACCAAACAAAAATCTTATTCAAGATTAAAGGACAAAATGGGTGGGAGACTAATCTAGTTAAACATCTTAACTATTATTGCATGGTAATTTCAGGATTCAATCTTCACAAACAGTAATACCCTGCTTACCTTTGTAGCATGGCAGGGGTCAATAGGCCAAAAGCAAGACCCACTGTAGCTGAACTACACATTAGTATATATGGCATCAACTATAATTAACATTAACTTGATAAAAAGGTACTCCCTCCGTCCCATAATATAAGAGCGTTTTTACACTAGTGTAGTAACAAATGTTGGGAACGCAGTATTTCAAAAAAAAATCTTACGATCACGCAAGATCTATCTAGGAGATGCATAGCAACGAGAGGGGAGAGTGTGTCTACGTACCCTCGTAGATCGAAAGCAGAAGAGTTTAGTAACGTGGTTGATGTAGTCGAACGTCTTCACGATCCAACCGATCAAGTACCAAACGCACGGCACCTCCGTGATCTGCACACGTTCAGCTTGGTGACGTCCCTCGTACTCTTGATCCAGCTGAGGCCGAGGGTGAGTCCCGTCAGCACGACGACATGTTGACGGTGATGATGAAGTTACCAACGCATGGCTTCTCCTAAGCACTACGACAATATGACAGATGTGTGATACTATGGAGGGGGGCACCACACATGGCTAAAGATCAACTTGTGTGTCTATGGGGTGCCCCCCCCCTAGTATATAAAGGAGGGGAGGAGGAGGAGGAGGGCCGACCACAAGGGGCGCGCACAAGGGAAGGAATCCTACTCCTAGTAGGAGTATGTTTCCCCTTTCCTAGTCCAAGTAGGAGAAGAAGGAAGGAGAGGAAGAAGAGAAGGAACAGGGGGCTGACCCCCCTAGCCCTAGTCCAATTCGGTTTGGGCTAGGGGGACGCCACCTCTTGGTCCGCCTCCTCTCTTCCACCACTAGGCCCATGAGGCCTAATAACTTCCCAGGGGGTTCCGGTAACCCTCGGTACTCCAAAACTTATCTGAAACGACCCGAACCATTCCGGTGTCCGAATGTAGCCTTCCAATATATGAATCTTTATGTCACAACCATTTCGAGACTCCTCGTCATGTCTTTGAACACATCCGGGACTCCAAACAACCTTTGGTTCATCAAATCACATAACTCATAATACATATCGTCATCGAACGTTAAGCGTGCGGACCCTGCGGGTTCGAGAACTATGTAGACATGACGGAGACTCATCTCCGGTCAATAACCAATAGCGGAACCTAGATGCTCATATTCATTCCTACATATTCTACAAAGATCTTTATCGGTCAAACCGCATAACAACATACGTTGTTCCCTTTGTCATCAGTATGTTACTTGCCCGAGATTCAATCATCGGTATCATCATGCATTGTTCAATCTCGTGACCGGCAAATCTATTTACTCATTTCGTAATGCATCATCCCATGACTAACTCATTATTCACATTGCTTGCAAGGCTCATAGTGATGTGTATTACCGAGAGGGCCCAGAGGTACCTCTCCGATACACGGAGTGACAAATCCTAATCTCGATTTATGCCAACTCAACAAATACCACCGGAGACGGTGTAGAGCATCTTTATAATCACCCAGTTACGTTGTGATGTTTGATAGCACACAAGTTGTTCCTCCGGTACTCAGGAGTTGCATAATTTCATAGTTATAGGAACATGTATAAGTTATGAAGAAAGCAATAGCAATAAACTAAACGATCATAGTGCTAAGCTAACGGATGGGTCTAGTCCATCACATCATTCTCTAATGATGTGACCCCGTTCATCAAATGACAACGCATGTCCATGGCTAGGAAACTTAACCATCTTTGATTAACGAGCTATTCAAGTAGAGGCATACTAGGGACACTCTGTTTGTCTATGTATTCACACATGTACTAAGTTTCTGGTTAATACAATTCTAGCATGAATAATAAACATTTATCATGATATAAGGAAATATAAATAACAACTTTATTATTTCTTCTAGGGCATATTTCCTTCAGTCTCCCACTTGCACTAGAGTCAATAATCTAGATTACACAGTAATAATTCTAACACCCATGGAGTCTTGGTGCTGATCATGTTTTTCTCATGAGAAAGGCTTAGTCAACGCCTCTGCAACATTCAGATCCGTATGTATCTTGCAAATCTCTATGTGTCCCTCCTTGACTTGATCACAGATGGAATTGAAGCATCTCTGGATGTGCTTGGTTCTCTTGTGAAATCTAGATTCCTTTGCCAAGGCAATTGCACCAGTATTCTCACAAAAGATTTTCATTGGACCCGATGCACTAGGTATTACACCTAGATCAGATATGAACTCCTTCATCTAGACTCCTTCATTCGTTGCTTCCGAAGCAGCTATGTATTCCGTTTCACACGTAGATCCTGCCACAACGCTCTACTTAGAACTGCATGAACCGACAGTTCCACCATTCTGTTGGGGAACGCAGTAATTTAATACAATTCCTACGCACACGCAAGAAGCATCTAGGTGATGCATAGCAACGAGAGGGGAAGAGTGTTGTCCATGTACCCTCGTGGACCGTAAGCGGAAGCGTTATGAAAACGCAGTTGATGTAGTCGTATATCTTCATGATCCGACCGATCCTAGCACCAAAGGTACGACATCTCCGCGATCTACACACGTTCAGCTTGGTGACGTCCCACAAACTCTAGATCCAGCTGAATGTCGAGGGAGAGTTTCGTCAGCACGACGGCGTGATGATGGTGATGATGTAGCTACCGGTGCATGGCTTCGCCTAAGCACTGCAATGGTATGACCGAGGTGGAAATCTGTGCAGGGGGCACCGCACACGGCTAAGAGATCAACTTGTGTGTCTATGGGGTTCCCCCTCTCTCGTATATAAAGGAGTGGAGGAGGGGGAGGGCCGGCCCCTCTATGGCGTGCCCAAGGGGAGTCCTACTCCCACCGGGAGTAGGATCCCCCCCTTCCCTAGTTGGATTAGGAGAGGAAGGAAGGGGAAGAGAGGGGGAAGGAAAGGGGGGCCGCCCCCCACCCAATTTGGATTGGGCTTGGGGGGCGCACCCTCCTACGCTCCCTTCTCCTCTCTCCCACTATGGCCCACTAAGGCCCATATACCTCCCGAGGGGTTCCGGTAACCTCCCAGTACTCCGGTATATGCCCGAATCACCCGGAACCATTCCGTTGTCCAAACATAGGCTTCCAATATATCGATATTTATGTCTCGACCATTCCGAGACTCCTCGCCATGTCCGTGGTCATATCTGGGACTCCGAACTACCTTCGGTACATCAAAACACATAAACTCATAATATCGATCATCACCGAACGTTAAGCGTGTGGACCCAACAGGTTCGAGAACTATGTAGACATGACCGAGACTCATCTTCGGTCAATAACCAAGGGCGGAACCTGGATGCTCATATTGGTTCCTACATATTCTACGAAGATCTTTATCGGTCAAACCGCATAACAACATACATTGTTCCCTTTGTCATCGGTATGTTACTTGCCCGAGATTCGATCGTCGGTATCTTAATTCCTAGTTCAGTCTCTGTTGGGGAACATAGTAATTTCAAAAAAATTCTACGCACACGCAAGATCATGGTGATGCATAGCAACGAGAGGGGAGAGTGTTGTCTACGTACCCTCGTAGACCGTTCGTGGAAGCGTTATATCAACGCGGTTGATGTAGTCGTACGTCTTCACGTCCGACCGATCCAAGTACCGAAAGCACGACACCTCTGAGTTCTGCACATGTTCGGCTCGGTGACGTCCTCGCCTTCTCAATCCAGCAAGAAGGGTGAAGTAGTAGATGAGTTTCGGCAGCACGACGGCGTGGTGACGGTGTTGGTGAAGAACAATCTCTGCAGGGCTTTGCCTAAGCACTACGAAAACTATGATGGAGGATAAACTAGAGGGGACGGGGTTGCTGGCACACGGCTTGGTGTTTCTTGATGTGTCTTTGGTGCTAGCCCTACCCCTCTATTTGTATGTTGAGCTCTGGGGTCGAAACTTGGAGTAAAAGCCTCCTCAAAGTCGGTTTCACCCAAAAGGCAAGAGTCCTTCTCGGACTCCAGGGCTAGACGCCAGGGTTCCCGGCATCTACCCCCTAGACGCCAGGGGTCCTGGCGTCTAGCCTCTGGTCTCCGCAAAACTTCCTTTTGCGCTTTCCAAAAGCCTCGTGGGCTTTCCCCTTTGGCCCAGATAAAGTGTTCTCATGCCCAAACATTTCGGGAAACATCTGGAACCCCTTCCGGCGAATTCCAGAACCCTTCCGGAGATCAAACACTACTATCCACATATCAATCTTTACTTCCGGACCATTCCGGAGTTCCTCGTCATATCTGTGATCTCATCCAAAACTCCGAACAACATTCGGTCACCAACATACATAACTCATAGTACTATATCGTCAACGAACGTTAAGCGTGCGGACCCTACGGGTTCGAGAACTATGTAGACATGACCGAGACACCTCTCTGGTCAATAACCAATAGCGGGACCTGGATGCATATTGGCTCCTACATATTCTACGAAGATCTTTATCGGTCAGACCGCATAACAACATACGTTGTTCCCTTTGTCATCGGTATGTTACTTGCCCGAGATTCAATCATCGGTATCTCAATACCTAGTTCAATCTCGTTACCGTCAAGTCTCTTTACTCGTTCCGTAATAAATCATCCCGCAACTAACTCATTAGTTGCAATGCTTGCAAGGCTTATAGTGATGTGCATTACTGAGTGGGCCCAGAGATACCTCTCCGACAATCGGAGTGACAAATCCTAATTTCGAAATATGCCAACCCAACAAGTACCTTCGGAGACACCTGTAGAGCACCTTTATGATCACCCAGTTATGTTGTGATGTTTGGTAGCACACAAAGTGTTCCTCCGGTAAACGGGAGTTGCATAATCTCATAGTCATAGGAACATGTATAAGTCATGAAGAAAGCAATAGCAACAAACTAAACGATCAAGTGCTAAGCTAACGGAATGGGTAAAGTCAATCACATCATTCTCCTAATGATGTGATCCTGTTAATCAAATGACAACTCATGTCTATGGTTAGGAAACATAACCATCTTTGATCAACGAGCTAGTCAAGTAGAGGCATACTAGTGACACTCTGTTTGTCTATGTATTCACACATGTATTATGTTTCCGGTTAATACAATTCTAGAATGAATAATAAACATTTATCATGATATAAAGAAATAAATAATAACTTTATTATTGCCTCTAGGGCATATTTCCTTCAGTCTCTCACTTGCACTAGAGTCAATAATCTAGTTCACATTGCTATGTGATTAACACCCAAAGAGTACTAAGGTGTGATCATGTTTTGCTTGTGAGAGAAGTTTAGTCAACGGGTCTGTCACATTCAGATCCGTAAGTATTTTGCAAATTTCTATGTCAACAATGCTCTGCACGGAGCTACTCTAGCTAATTGCTCCCACTTTCAATATGTATCCACATTGAGACTTAGAGTCATCTGGATCAGTGTCAAAACTTGCATCGACGTAACCCTTTACGACGAACCTTTTGTCACCTCCATAATCGAGAAACATATCTTTACTCCAGTAAGGATAATTTTGACCAATCTCCAGTGATCTACTCCTAGATCACTATTGTACTCCCTTGCCAAACTCAGGGCAGGGTATACAATAGGTCTGGTACACAGCATGGCATACTTTATAGAACCTATGGCTGAGGCATAGGGAATGACTTTCATTCTCTTTCTATCTTCTGCCGTGGTCGGGCTTTGAGTCTAACTCAATTTCACACCTTGTAACACAGGCAAGAACTCTTTCTTTAACTGTTCCATTTTGAACTATTTCAAAATCTTGTCAAGGTATGTACTCATTGAAAAAACTTATCAAGCGTCTTGATCTATCTCTATAGATCTTGATGCTTAATATGTAAGCAGCTTCACTGAGGTCTTTCTTTGAAAAAACTCCTTTCAAACACTCCTTTATGCTTTGCAGAATAATTCTACATTATTTCCGATCAACAATATGTCATTCACATATACTTATCAGAAATGTTGTAGTGCTCCCACTCACTTTCTTGTAAATATAGGCTTCACCGCAAGTCTGTATAAAACTATATGCTTTGATCAACTTATCAAAGCGTATATTCCAACTCCGAGATGCTTGCACCAATCCATAGATGGATCACTGGAGCTTGCATATTTTGTTAGTACCTTTAGGATTGACAAAAGCTTCTGGTTGCATTATATACAACTCTTCTTTAATAAATCCATTAAAGAATGCAGTTTTGTTTATCCATTTGCTAGATTTCATAAAATGCGGCAATTGCTAACATGATTCGGACAGACTTAAGCATAGATACGAGTGAGAAACTCTCATCGTAGTCAACACCTTGAACTTGTCGAAAACCTTTTTGCGGCAATTCTAGCTTTGTATATAGTAACACTACTATCAGTGTCCGTCTTCCTCTTGAAGATCCATTTAATCTCAATGGCTCGCCGATCAATGGGCAAGTCAATCAAAGTCCATACTTTGTTCTCATACATGGATCTCATCTCAGATTTCATGGCCTCAAGCCATTTCACGGAATCTGGGCTCATCATCGCTTCCTCATAGTTTGTAGGCTCGTCATGGTCAAGTAACATGACCTCCAGAACAGGATTACCATACCACTCTGGTGCAGATCTCACTCTGGTTTACCTACGAGGTTCGGTAGCAACTTGATCTGAAGTTACATGATCGTCATCATTAGCTTCCTCACTAATTGGTGTAGTAGTCACAGGAACATATTTCTGTGATGAACTACTTTCCAATAAGGGAGCAGGTACAGTTACCTCATCAAGTTCTACCTTCCTCCCACTCACTTCTTTCGAGAGAAACTCCTTCTCTAGAAAGGATCCATTCTCAGCAACAAATATCTTGCCTTTGGATCTGTGATAGAAGGTGTACCCAACAGCAAGGTTGGGAAAAGCGGTAGGCGTAAGCGAGGCGGTTGGCCTTCGCCTAGTGCCTAGGCAGTGCCTAAGCGCCCTAGGCGCGGCCTAGGTGGTAATATAGTTTGTACTCGTACTGTATTTGTGATTATTATATCAGTGTTGATATTAGTTTAGGGCATATAAATAAGTTAATTACCGTCAATTGCCATTGGAATATAACCCGTTTGGCATATCAATGCTGTATGTGGATTGATTTCTTGCTTGGGTAGGTAATTCCTTGCTTGCCCTGCCTAGACCTCCATTTATGCCCTAGGCGAGGCGTTTGGCCATTGCCTAGCGCCTAGGCATGCCTAAGCAGCTCCTAGGCACTGCCTTTTCCAACAGAGCCCAACAGTTACTTTTGGCTATCCTATGAAGATGCACTTCTCCGACTTTGGTTTGAGCTTATCAAGATGAAACTTTTTCACATAAGCATTGCAACCCCAAACTTTAAGAAACGACAGCTTAGGTTTCTCGCTAAACCATAGTTCATACGGTGTCATCTCAACGGATCTATATGGTGCCCTTTTTAATGTGAATGCAGCTATCTTTAATGCATAACCCCAAAACGATAGTGGTAAATCGGTAAGACACATCATAGATTGCACTATATCAAATAAAGTACGGTTATGATGTTCAGACACACCCTTACGCTGTGGTGTTCCAGGTGGCGTGAGTAGTGAAACTATTTCACATTGTTTTAACTGAAGGCCAAACTCGTAACTCAAATATTTTACTTCTGTGATCATATCGTAGAAACTTTTATTTTTGTTACGATGATTCTCCACTTCACTCTGAAATTCTTTGAACTTTTCAAATGTTTCAGACTTGTGTTTCATCAAGTAGATATACTCATATCTGCTCAAATCATCTGTGAAGATTAGAAAATAATGATACCTGTCGTGAGCCTCAATATTCATCGGTCCACATACATCAGTATGTATGATTTCCAACAAATCTGTTGCTCGGTCCATTGTTCCGGAGAACAGAGTCTTAGTCATCTTGCCCATGAGGCATGGTTCGCAAGCATCAACTGATTCATAATCAAGTGATTCCAAAAGCCCATCAGCATGGATTTTCTTCATGCGCTTTACATCAATATGACCTAAACGGCAGTGCCATAAATAAGTTGCACTATCATTATTAACTTTGCATCTGTTGGCTTCAATATTATGAAAATGTGTATCACTACGATCGAGATCCAACAAACCATTTTCATTGGGTGTATGACCATAGAAGGTTTTATTCATGTAAACAGAACAACAGTTATTCTCTAACTTACATGAATAACCGTATTGCAATAAACATGATCCAATCATATTTATGCTCAACGCAAACACTAAATAACATTTATTTTAGGTTTAACACTAATCCCGAAAGTATAGGGAGTGTGCGATGATGATCATATCAATCTTGGAACCATTTCCAATACACATCGTCACTTCACCCTTAACTAGTCTCTGTTCATTCTGCAACTCCCATTTCGAGTTACTATTCTTAGCAACTGAATTAGTATCAAATACTAAGGGGTTGCTATAAACACTAGCAAAGTACACATCAATAACATGTATATCAAATATACATATGTTCACTTTGCCATCTTTCTTATCCGCCAATTATTTGGGGTAGTTCCGCTTCCAGTGACCAGTCCCTTTGCAGTAGAAGCACTCAGTCTCAGGCTTAGGTCCATACATGGGCTTCTTCACTTGAGCAGCAACTTGCTTGTCATTCTTCTTGAAGTTCCCCTTCTTCCATTTGCCCTTTTCTTGAAACTAGTGGTCTTGTCTACCATCAACACTTGATATTTTTCTTACCTTCGTCGATTTCAGCATTACGAAGAGCTTGGGAATCGTTTCTGTTATCCCTTGCATATCATAGTTCCTCACGAAGTTCTACTAACTTGGTGATGGTGACTAGAGAATTCTGTCAATCACTATTTTATCTGGAAGATTAACTCCCACTTGATTCAAGCGATTGTAGTACCCAGACAATCTGAGCACATGCTCACTGCTTGAGCTATTCTCCTCCATCTTTTAGCTATAGAACTTGTTGGAGACTTCATATCTCTCAACTCGGGTATTTGCTTGAAATATTAACTTCAACTCCTGGAACATCTCATATGATCCATGATGTTCAAAACGTCTTTGAAGTCCCGATTCTAAGCCGTTTAAGCATGGTGCACTAAACTATCAAGTAGTCATCATATTGAGCTAGCCAAATGTTCATAACATCTTCATCTGCTCCTGTAATAGGTTTTTCACCTAGCGGTGCATCAAATACATATTTCTTCTGTGCAGCAATGAGGATAAACCTCAGATCACGGATCCAATCCCCATCATTGCTACTAACATCTTTCAACTTAGTTTTCTCTAGGAACATATCAAAAATAAAACAGGGGAGCTAAACGCGAGCTATTAATCTACAACATAGATATGCTAATACTACCAGGACTAAGTTCATGATAAATTAAAGTTCAATTAATCATATTACTTAAGAACTCCCACTTAGAAAGACATCCCTCTAATCTTCTAAGTGATCACATGATCCAAATCAACTAAACCATAATCGATCATCACGTGAAATGGAGTAGCTTTAAAGGTGAACATCAATATGTTGATCATATCTACTATATGATTCACGCTCGACCTTTCGGTCTCAGTGTTCCGAGGCCATATCTGCATATGCTAGGCTCGTCAAGTTTAACCTGAGTATTCTGCGTGTGCAAAAACTGGCTTGCACCCGTTGTAGATGGACGTAGAGCTTATCACACCCGATCATCACGTGGTGTCTGGGCACGATGAACTTTGGCAACGGTGCATACTCAGGGAGAACACTTTTATCTTGAAATTTAGTGAGAGATCATCTTATAATGCTACCGTCGAACTAAGCAAAATAAGATGCATACAAGATAAACATCATATGCAATCATAATATGTGACATGATATGGCCATGATCATCTTGCGCCTTTGATCTCCATCTCCAAAGTACTGTCATGATCTCCATCGTCACCGGCATGACACCATGATCTTCATCATCGTGATCTATATCAATGTGTCATCACATGGTCGTCTCGCCAACTATTGCTCTTGCAACTATTGCTATCGCATAGCGATAAAGTAAAGCAATTATTTGGTGATTGCATCTTATGCAATAAAGAGACAACCATAAGGCTTCTGCCAGTTGTCGATAACTTCAACAAAACATGATCATCTTATACAACAACTTATATCTCACCACGTCTTGACCATATCACATCACAACATGCCCTGCAAAAACAAGTTAGACGTCGTCTACTTTGTTGTTGCAAGTTTTACGTGGCTGCTACGGGCTTAGCAAGAACCGTTCTTACCTACAAATCAAAACCACAACGATAGTTTGTCAAGTTGGTGATGTTTTAACCTTCGCAAGGACCAGGCATAGCCATACTTGGTTCAACTAAAGTTGGAGAAACTGACACCCGCCAGCCACCTGTGTGCAAAGCACGTCGGTATAACTAGTCTCGCGTAAGTGTATGCGTAATGTCGGTACGGGCCGCTTCATCCAACAATACCGCCGAACCAAAGTATGACATGCTGGTAAGCAGTATGACTTATATCGCCCACAACTCACTTGTTTTCTACTCGTGCACAACATCAACGCATAAAACCTAGGCTCGGATGCCACTGTTGGGGAACGTAGTAATTTCAAAATTTTCCTACACACACGCAAGATCATGGTGATGCATAGCAACGGGAGGGGAGAGTGTTGTCTACGTACCCTCGTAGACCGTTCATGAAAGTGTTATATCAACGCGGTTGATGTAGTCGTACATCTTCACGTCCGACCGATCCAAGTACCGAAAGCACGACACCTCTGAGTTCTGCACACGTTCGGCTCGGTGACGTCCTCGCCTTCTCGATCCAGCAAGAAGGGCGAAGTAGTAGATGAGTTCCAGCAGCACGACAGCGTGGTGACGGTGTTGGTGAAGAACAATCTCCGCAGGGCTTCGCCTAAGCACTAAGAAAACTATGATGGAGGATAAACTAGAGGGGAAGGGGTTGCCGTCACATGGCTTGGTGTTTCTTGATGTGTCTTTGGTGCTAGCCCTACCCCTCTATTTATATGTTGAGCCCTGGGGTCGAAACTTGGAGTAAAAGCCTCCTCAAAGTCGGTTTCACCCGAAAGGCAAGAGTCCTTCTCGGACTCCAGGGCTAGACGCCAGGGTTCTCGGCGTCTACCCCCTAGACGCCAGGGTTCCTGGCGTCTAGCTTCTGGTCTTCGCAAAACTTCCTTTTGCACTTTCCAAAAGCCTCGTGGGCTTTCCCCTTTGGCCCAAATAAAGTGTTCTCGTGCCCAAACATTTTGGGAAACATCCGGAACCCCTTCCAGTGAATTCCAAAACCCTTTCGGAGATCAAACACTACTATCCACATATCAATCTTTACTTCCGGACCATTCCGGAGTTCCTCGTCATATCTGTGATCTCATCCAAAACTCTGAACAACATTCGGTCACCAACATACATAACTCATAGTACTATATCGTCAACGAACGTTAAGCGTGCGGACCCTACGGGTTCGAGAACTATGTAGACATGACCGAGACACCTCTCTGGTCAATAACCAATAGCGGGACCTGGATGCCCATATTGGCTCCTACATATTCTACAAAGATCTTTATCGGTCAGACTGCATAACAACATACGTTGTTCCCTTTGTCATCCTTATGTTACTTGCCCGAGATTCGATCATCGGTATCTCAATACCTAGTTCAATCTCGTTACCGGCAAGTCTCTTTACTCGTTCCGTAATACATCATCCCGCAACTAACTCATTAGTTGCAATGCTTGCAAGGCTTATAGTGATGTGCATTACCGAGTGGTCCCAAAGATACCTCTCCGACAATCGGAGTGACAAATCCTAATCTTGAAATACGCCAAACCAACAAGTACATTTGGAGACACCTGTAGAGCACCTTTATGATCACCCAGTTACATTGTGACATTTGGTAGCACACAAAGCGTTCCTCCGGTAAACGGGAGTTGCATAATCGCATAGTCATAGGAACATGTATAAGTCATGAAGAAAGCAATAGCAACAAACTAAACAATCAAGTGCTAAGCTAACGGAATGGGTCAAGTCAATCACATCATTCTCCTAATGACGTGATCCCGTTAATCAAATGACAACTCATGTCTATGGTTAGGAAAAATAACCATCTTTGATCAACGAGCTAGTCAAGTAGAGGAATACTAGTGACACTCTGTTTATCTATGTATTCACACGTGTATTATGTTTGCGGTTAATACAATTCTAGCATGAATAATAAACATTTATCATGATATAAGGAAATAAATAATAACTTTATTATTGCCTCTAGGGCATATTTCCTTCAATCTCGTTACTAGCAAGTCTATTTACTCGTTCCGTAATGCAACATCCCGTAACTAACGCATTAGTCACATTGCTTGCAAGGCTTATTGTGATGTGCATTCCGAGAGGGCCCAGAGATACCTCTCCGATACACGGAGTGACAAATCCTAATCTTGATCTATGCCAACTCAACAAACACCATCGGAGACACCTGTAGAGCATCTTTATAGTCACCCAGTTAGGTTTTGACGTTTGATAGCACACTAAGTGTTCCTCCGGTATTCGGGAGTTACATAATCTCATAGTCATAGGAACATGTATAAGTCATGAAGAAAGCAATAGCGACAAACTAAACGATCATCGTGCTAAGCTAACGGATGGGTCAAGTCAATCACATCATTCTCTAATGATGTGATCCCGTTAATGAAATGACAACTCATGTCTATGGTTAGGAAACTTAACCATCTTTGATTAATGAGCTAGTCAAGTAGAAGCATACTAGTGACACTCTGTTTGTCTATATATTCACACATGTACTAAGTTTCTAGTTAATAAAATTCTACCACGAATAATAAAAATTTATCATGATATAAGGAAATATAAATAAGAACTTTATTGTTTCCTCTAGGGCATAGTTCATTCAGTCTCCCACTTGCACTAGAGTCAATAATCTAGTTCACATCGTCATGTGATTTAACACCAATAGTTCACATCTTTATGTGATTAGTTCAAATCTCCATGTGACTAACACCCAAAGGGTTTACTAGAGTGAATAATCTAATTCACATCGCTATGTGATTAACACCCAAAGAGTGATCATGTTTTGCTTGTGAGAGAAATTTAGTCAATGGGTCTGCCACATTCAAAGCCGTGCATATTTTTGCAAATTTTCTATCTCTACAATGCTTTGCACGGAGCTACTCTAGCTGATTACTCCCACTTTCAATATGTATCTAGATCAAGACTTAGAGTCATCCAGATCGATGTCAAAGCTTGCATCGACGTAACTCTTTACGACTAACTTTTTGTCACCTCCATAACCGAGAAACATTTCCTTATTCTACTAAGAATATTTTTGGCCGATGTCTAGTGATCCACTCCTGGATCACTATTGTACCCTCTTGACAAACTTATGGCGAGTTACACAATAGGTCTGGTACACAGCATAGCATACTTTATAGAACCTATGACTGAGGCATAAGGAATGACTTTTCATTCTCTTTCTATTTTTTGTCGTGGTTGGGTTTTGAATCTTTACTCAACTTCACACCTTGTAACACAAGCAAGAACTCCTTCTTTGACTGTTCCATTTTGAACTACTTCAAAATCTTGTCAAGGTATGTACTCATTGAAAATATATCAAGCATCTTGATCTATCTCTATAGATTTTGATGCTCAATATGTAAGTAGCTTCACCGAGGTCTTTCTTTGAAAAACTCCTTTATAACACTCATTTATGCTTTCCAAAAAATTCTACAATATTTCTGATCAACAATATGTCATTCACATATACTTATCAGAAATGCTATAGTGCTCCCACTCACTTTCTAGTAAATACAGGCTTCACTGCAAGTCTGTATAAAACTATATGCTTTCATCAACTTATCAAAGCGTATATTCCAACTCCGAGATGCTTGCACCAGTCCATAGATGGATTGCTGGAGCTTGCACATTTTGTTAGCACCTTTAGGATTGACAAAACCTTCTTGTTGCATCATATACAACTCTTCTTTAATAAATACATTAAGGAATGTAGTTTTGATATCCATTTGCCAGATTTCATAAAATGCGGCAACTGCTAACATGATTCAGACAGACTTTTAAGCATCGATATGAGTGAGAAAATCTCATCGTAGTCAACACCTTGAACTTGTCAAAAACCTTTTGCGACAATTCGAGCTTTGTTGATACTACTATCAGCGTCTATCTTCCTCTTGAAGATCCATTTATTCTGACTGGCTCACCGATCATAGGGCAAGTCAATCAAAGTCCAAACTTTGTTCTCATACATGGATCCCATCTTAGATTTCATGGCCTTAAGCCATTTCGTGGAATCTGGGCTCATCATCACTTCCTCATAGTTCCTCATAGTTCATAGGTTCATCATGGTCTAGTAACATGACTTCCAGAAAGGACTACCATACCACTCTGGTGCAGAACTTACTCTGGTTGACCTACGAGGTTCGGTAGTAACTTGATCTTAAGTTTCATGATCATCACCATTAACTTCCTCACTAATTGTTGTAGGCATCGCTGGAATTGATTTCTGTGATGAAGTACTTTCCAATTCGGGAGAAGGTACAATTACCTCATCAAGTTCTACTTTCCTCCCACTCACTTCTCTTAGCAACAAAGATCTTGCCTCCGGATCAGTGATAGAAGGTGTACCCATCAGTTTGTTTTGGGTATCCTAGGAAGACACACTTCTTTGATTTGGGTTTGAGCTTATCAGGCTGAAACTTTTTCACATAATAATCGCAACCCCAAACTTTAAGAAATGATATCTTAGGTTTCTTTCTAAACCACAATTCATACGGTGTCATCTCAACGGATTTTTAGAAGGTACCCTATTTAACGTGAATGCAGCTGTCTCCAATGCATAACCCCAAAACGATACTGGTAAATCGGTAAGAGACATCATAGATCACACCATATCTAATAAAGTACGATTACGACGTTCAGACACACCATTACGCTGTGGTGTTCCAGGTGGCGTGAGTTGCGAAAGTATTCGAGATTGTTTCAACTGAAGGCCAAACTCGTAACTCAAATATTTCATCTCTGCGATCTGATTGTAGAAACTTTATTTTCTTGTTACAATGATTCTCCACTTCACTCTGAAATTCTTTGAACTTTTCAAATGTTTCAGACTTGTGTTTCATTAAGTAGATATACTCATATATGCTCAAATCATCTGTGAACATCAGAAAATAACGATACCCGCTGAGGGAATCCTGGACTAAGGGGTCCTCAGGTGTCCGGCCTGTTATCTATGGGTCGGACTGATGGGTTGTGAAGACATGAAGGCCGAAGACTGCACCATGTCCGGATTGGTTTCTACTTGGCGTGGAAGGAAAGCTTGGAGACCGAAGATTCCTTCTTATGTAACCGAATCCATGTAAACCCTAGATCCTCTCGGTGTCTATATAAACCGAAGGGGATAGTCCAGAAAGGACAATGCATATACTCATTACCATACCCACATAGGCTAGACTTCTATGGTTTAGCCATTACGATCTCGTGGTAGATCCACTCTTGTAACACTCATATTCATCAATATCAATCAAGTAGGAAGTAGGGTTTTACCTCCATAGAGAGGGCCCGAACCTGGGTGAACATTGTGTTCCCCGTCTCCTGTTACCATCGATCCTAGACGCACATTTCGGGACCCCCTACCCGAGATCCGCCGGTTTTGACACTGACATTGGTGCTTTCATTGAGAATTCCAGTGTGCCATCGACAGAAGGCTCGATGGCCCCTTCGATCATCAGTAACGACGTTGTCCAGGGAGAAACCTTCCTCCTGGACAGATCCTCGTATTCGGCGGTTTCGTACTACGGGCCAACTCGTTTGGCCATCTGGAGCAGATCGAAAGCTACGCCCCTGGCCATCAGATCAGATTTGGAAGCTTGAATTACGTCGCGGACATCTGGGGAGATTTGATCTTCGAAGGATTCGAGACCGCGGCAACCGCTCCCCATTACCTCGATGAACATGGCCTAAACCTGTCATCGGGCCGCATCCAGGAGATAGCTCCTGTAGAAGCTCTGGCCTTAAATCCGGAGTAGATCAAGTGGCCCGAAGATGGGAAGCTCGACCCCATCACGGGGGCTACCAATTCAGCGGCACTGGAGCCACACGCAGATCCCACTTCATATGGTATCGACATAAACGGAACCTCGGACTCGCCTCCGAAGCTGAATTCCAAACCCTGCGAGCCCGCGTATACCGAACTCGATCGGTTGTCGATCTTCCAGTTCAGCGCCGTAGATGTCTTCCAACACTCGTCCATGGGTGACATGCTAAACTCGCTAAAAACCCTATCCCTGGAAGACGACCCGTCTCCGAACTATGTTCTGTTCGAACTTTTGGTGGACGATAGAGAATTTTGTTTCCCACCGCCACCCACTTCGTAGCCACTGTTGGAAACCCAACCAACACACCCGACCCCCGCTCCGAAGACATCGATGGTGTGGACGGCGATGAGGGACAGGGTCAGAGCTTACTACTCGCACGACACAGGACGGCTACTTCCTGGTATGACGTGTGTATGTTAGACACACCTTACGGCACTCTCGACGATGATAAGGAGGATCCAGTCGAGAATAAACCGCCTGGTACACAGCCCGGACACCGGCACCCTAGGTCACATCGCCCAACAGAAAACACTGCCAGCACCAGAGAAGACGGCACTACGGACAACAAAGACTCTGTTGAGATAGAATCCGAGCAGGATGAACAGGAAGGCGGGCAAGACAGCTCTGATGAACAGACCACATACGGGGACTCGGAGGACAGCAATTATCTCCCACCCTCCGAGGAAGAGGAGATCTTCGGCAATGAGGATTTTACCATGCCCAAGGAACCTCTCGAGCAGGAGCGCTTTAAACGCCGGCTTATAGCCACTGCAAGGGGCCTACGAAAGAAGCAGCTGCAGCTTCAAGCAAGCCAAGATTATCTCAATGACAGATGAACCAAGGTCTTGGCCGCCGAAGAATACGGCCTTAGCAGCCTAGTCAAAAGCGACCCCAAGAATAGGTGGCTCCCTCAACACGAGGGCAGAATGATGGAACCCATACCACCATCGAACAATGCGGCAGGCCGACCACAATCTGGTCCAAACAAAGCAGCAGCCCAGGCAGAGCACCACACCAACCCATTCGCCCATCAAAACAAAACAGCTCGGGGGAACACAAACGATATCAACCAAAACACGAAGGGAAGAGAAAGACGCACAAGATCGATGTACGGATCACGAAGATATACCCCGACCGACGATGATGGTCGCCTATCTGGACACTACAGAGCTGACCATGCCCGGTCCGAGAATCGTAAACGGATCCCGCCGAAGGTACTTCATAGTGTGGTCCAACATAGAGGAGCCGCACACACCCTCTTCTTCACAGACGAAGTAATGGAACATGAATTTCCAGACGGGTTTAAACCCATTAACATCGAATCATACGATGGGACAACAGACCCCGCGGTATGGATCAAGGATTACCTCCTCCATATTCACATGGCCCGCAGAGACGACCTCCACGCCATTAAATACCTACCTCTCAAGCTTAAAGGACCAGCTCGGTACTGGCTAAACAGTTTGCCAGAAAATTCTATTGGCAATTGGGAAGATTTGGAAGACGCCTTTCGAGACAACTTCCAGGGAACATATGTCCGGCCATTACGCGCCGATGACTTAAGTCACATTGTCCAGGAGCCCGGCGAGTCAGCTAGGGAGCTCTGGAGCAGGTTCTTAGTCAAAAAGAACCAAATTATCGACTGTCCGGACACAGAAGCCCTCGCAGCCTTCAAACATAGCGTCCGGGATGAATGGCTCACGCGTCACCTCGGCCAGGCAGGACCCAAATCCATGACAGCCCTCACCGCTCTAATGAACTGCTTCTGTGCGGGAGAAGGCAACTAGCTTGCTCGTAAAAGCAACGACGCTAGCAGCCTGGGCACTTCCGAAATCCGAGATGGCAATGGCAAGCCACGACGAACCGAACATAACAACATACGCGACAAAACGGTGAATGTTGGATTTCACAATCCGAAGCCCGGTCAACAGAAGAAGCCACTAAAGGCAAACCAGGATGGACCATCCACCCTTGACAGGATATTGGACCGACCTTGTCAGATTCACGGTCTCCCTGATAGGCCAGCTAATCATACCAACCGTAAATGTTGGGTCTTCAAGCAGGCTGGCAAGCTTCACGCTGATCACAAGGGGAGGAGGCCACCGGGTGACAAAGACGACGGATCGGCTCGCCAGCAGAACACCAGGGGCCAGAAAAAGTTCCCCTCCGACGTTCGACCATTCCCGAAACGCAAATAGCAGTTCAGCTTCCACCACCCACCTACTGTACTGGCGAAATTTGCACCACGCGCACATCACTATGCACTCAAGATACCATGGGCATCAGCGGAAGCACAATTGGGACAACCCTACAAGCATTCCCGTAATGTTTTTATATGTTTTTCTCATTTTTTCTGTATCATGTTTAAAGAACAGGTGAAAAACTGGAAAGCATCTACAGCGAACTCTATCGGAGTTCGGATCCATGCACTCACCTAAGGGGTTACTTCCGTTAAGGATCCCACTCCCCGAGGATGGGCTATGCAGACGTGCGACAGGAGGTCCAAAATTACCTTTGGTAGACCGCACTCTTTACTCCGAGCCTGTACTATGCCCCTTTTCCTCTGATCCCGACCACAAGCATGTCAAATGGATGGGTCTGCGGTTTCTATTTTTTATATATACACATAAATTTATCATTGGCACATCGCTCCGTTCTCAGTAAGCCTCACCCGAGCCTGAAAGTGCTAGTGATCGACTAGAGGGGGGGTGAATAGGCAATTTTTATGGAAGTCTTCAAAACATGTAAGTTTCGAAGACAAACGATAGAAATAAACCTATTACCATGCAGCGGAAGGTAGACTACACTAGGCAAACCATAGTCAAGTATTCAATGAAGTGAAAGCACAATGACTAATAGCAGCTAGGCAGTAAGGATCAGGTAGGAAGATATTGTGAAGCCAATCAGAACAAGTAATCACTCAGTGAAGCCAAATGGTGATGCAATCGTACAATGACTTCACAAGGACCAACATTAAGTAAAGGGAAGGGAAGGATGAAACCAGTGACTCGTTGAAGACAATGATTTGTTGGACCAGTTCCAGTTGCTGTGACAACTGTACGTCTGGTTAGGGAGGCTGAGATTCAACTCAGAAGACCTCGTCTTCACCTTATTCCCCTTGAGCTAAGGACACCCAGTCCTCGCCCAATCACTCTGGTAAGTCTTCAAGGTAGACTTCCAAACCTTCACAGACTTCGTTCACCGGCGATCCACAATGACTCTTGGATGCTCAGAACGCGACGCCTAACCGGCTGGAGGATTCACAGTCCTCAAGTGTAATAAGTCTTCAGATCACACAGACAGGAAGACTTAAGTGATGCCTAACACTCTTTGGCTCTGGGTGGTTAGGGCTTTATCCTCTCAAGGAATTCTCTCTCAAAGGCT
This sequence comes from Triticum aestivum, assembly GCF_018294505.1. Classification (NCBI taxonomy): domain Eukaryota; kingdom Viridiplantae; phylum Streptophyta; class Magnoliopsida; order Poales; family Poaceae; genus Triticum; species Triticum aestivum. The sequence goes on along the minus strand of NC_057800.1, from coordinate 655,326,703 downwards.
TCGAGGTGGGTTGCTCTCAAACGACAAAAGCCGTGCTTTAACTCTGAGCAGCCAACCGTTTATGGTTGTAGGGGGTGGGCTATTTATAGCCACTAGGCAACCCGACCTGATTTGTCCGAAATGACCCTGGGTCACTAAGGAACTGACACGTGTTCCAACGGTCAGATTTCAAACACACACGGCAACTTTACTTGGGCTACAAGCAAAGCTGACTTATCCAACTCTGGACAAGATTTGCTCTCATAGTCTTCACTCGAAGACATAGGATTTTGGTTAAGCATCACTTCAGTCATTCTGACTGGTTCTCTTGGACCCCACTTAACAGTACGGTGGTTCCTATGACTCAACAAAGAAAAACACAGAACGACGAAACTGCTAAGTCTTCGCGCTCCATAGTCTTCACGTGATGTCTTCTCTTGTCATAGTCTTCAATGTGAATGTCTTCACATACCACCTTTGACTTCAATGTCTTCATACATTTTTAGGGGTCATCTCTGATAGGAAAACCGAATCAATGAGGGACTTCTACCTGTGTTATCCTGCAATTCTCACAAACACATTAGTCCCTCAACTAGGTTTGTCGTCAATACTCCAAAACCAACTAGGGGTGGCACTAGATGCACTTACAATCTCCCCCTTTTTGGTGATTGATGACAAACTAGTTGAAGTTTTCAACGGGGAATATAATATGTGAAATTGTAAAGGATAGGGAATTGTCTTCATAAGTTGCAAGGGCTCCCCCTGAAGATGTGCATATAAGTAATTTGCTTTTGGAATGCAAATGCACATGGCAGGTTGTACTTGTGGAGATCCTCTTCAACTTATGATGACAATTCATCATGCATGAAAAGTATGTGAAGATAATGACATGCATAATGAAAAATGGACGTCTGCAAAATGATCTAAGTGCGGAATTTATCGTCGCACATGCAGAATTTATCATCGCATCACAGAATAGCAAATAAGTAGCAGACGACCATCGAGTTTAAGTGTTACAACTCAAAGAACCAAATGTATCAAAACGAGAGTTGTAAACACTAGGCAAAACATAAAGCAACCGCCCATATGGACCCGCTTGAAGACTATCAAACTCATATGCTTCTCCCCCTTTTGTCAGTAAGGACCAAAAAGGTTTGAAGACATAGAGCATCTACTCGTTCCCATGAGGAGTAGGTGAAGCAGCAAGGTCGTCGGTGTTGTTCGGCGGTGCAGACGAACTCGGGGCAGTGTCGATGCGTGCAGAAGTAGGGAGCGGTGAAGTGGCATCGTCTTCGTCCTCGATCACTCTGGCATTCACAGTTGCCGCGGAGGAAGAGAACTCAGAGTCTTCAAGAGACGGAGTTCGTCGCAGCACAGTCCTTCTTGGAGGTGTGGAGTCAAACTTGAAACGTTCAGAGAAGCCATCCTCTTGAAGATCATCTTCAGAACACATAAGCGTCAGCCCTTTCCATGTACGCCGACAGGTTTCATGGGCAACAAAGGCATTCTTGGTGGCAAGATTGCGAATGCGGTTGACATCCACCAAGAGGCTTTGCATTTGGCGCTTCAGCCAGTCATGATGCCTATCCTGTTTCTGATGAAGGGCAACCAGAAGCTCTCGGTCATTGAGAACACGAGATCGCTTCTTGGGCCGTTGGGCAATAGTGCTTTCAGTGGCTTCAGTGAGGGCACGATGAGGTGCACGTGTAGTACCAGCCAGAGGATAAACACGAGTGACTGCTTCAACTCCTTCAATGTTTTGAGAGAAACTTTGATGCTCAGCATTCTGAAGACTAAGAGGCTCCTTGGCAGGCTCTGGATAGATGGCTTCAATGGACATATCAACGTCAGGCAGAAAGATCCGATGATTGCGAGCAGAGGGCTGATATGAGACAGCTGAGTGTAGTTTGATCAGCCGCATTATCCATGGAGCGTAAAACTTCAAGCCAAAAAGATCAGATCCTGATGCAGCAAGTTGGCGGATGAAGAAGTCTTGTGCATTGAAGCATTTGCCGTGAAGAATATAAAAGACCAAAGTCTTCATTGCACCTTCCAGCTTTGCATGTGGAGAATGTCCTTTGATGGGCCAGAGAGTTCGCCTGATAATGTGATAGATAGTGCGTGGCAGATACTCAAGGTCTTCAACAAAGAACTCCTTAGGATATGCAGCATCTGGAGGCAAAGGCTTCATTGTGCTAAGCATCTGACTCATGTTCGGTTCAGGCTTCTGAAAGATGCTCTCCATAGCTGCACTGTGAAGCTGACAACCAGGTTCATAAAGATCTCCAGGAGTGGGCAGACCAATGAGCTCAATGATATCAAAGGCTTTGGCTTCGTGATGAACATTGCCGGTCATCCACTCAAGGACCCAAGTCTTCGGATCTCTGTTGTAGCCACGAATGTGAAGAGTGGCATAGAATTCGAGCAGCAACTCTTTGTTCCAGTGCTCTTGGTCGGTGACGAAAGGCAACAATCTAGACTCTTTGAAGCAATCCAGAGCTTCTTCCAAGCAAGGCAGACCAGTTATGGCTTCAGTGTCAAGACGCATATGAGGGAAAATGCGACCTTGATTGTACAGAATGCATGAGTAATAACTTCGCTGCGGATAGCTCCAGAACCGATCAGAAGATATTCTTTCCCTTGAGTAGGGGTTCTTGGCGCTATTGAAGAAGGTGTTATCTGCTTTGAAGCCGTTGACATTAAAGGATCCGGGTGCTGATGCAGGACCTGGAAACCTGGGCAACCTTGGCATTGGCTTCTGTACCTGAGGCCTGTGCTCAACATGATAATCAAACTGAGGACCAGCAGCAGGTGCAGGAACAGGAGCAGTGGAGGCGTGGCTGCATAGTAGGCTTCATTGGCTTCATTGACTTCTGGCCATGGTTGGTGCAGGCTCCACATTTGCTTCAGCCATGACAACGTCGTTGGCTTCATTTGTGTTGGGGGTGGCAGCCTCAAGATTCTCAACCTCCACTTGATGAGCTGGAGGGTCGGGCACAGACACGTTCTCCTCGAGAATAGCTTCTTCTGTAGTGGGGGGAGTAGGGACATGTTCTTCTTCTTGTGTGTCGTCGGCTGATGCAGCCGGAATGTCTTCAGCAGCTTTAGCCTCAGACTCGGAGACATTCACAGTAGGAGTGGCATCTGGAAACACTTGACGTGCAACAGATTGGTGGGGCACTTCTCCTTCTGGAATGCTCGAAAGAGGGACTTGAGACCTTGGTCCTTTGCGAAGCCTGCGTAACGCTGGCGACGCCTCTGGAGACGGAGTTGGCTGGGCCTCAAAGTCATCTTCTTCTTCTTGCCGGGGTGGTGTGACTTGTTGTTGTGGGTGATCAGCCCATGATGCATCCTGAGCAATTGGCGTCAGAGGACGACCAATGCTGATGAGTTCGCTGTGCGTAAGCACAGGCGATGATACCAAGTTGTGCTCGATCTGAGGAAGAACTACATCATCTTCAACATTGTCATGGTGACCAATGTCTTCAGCAGCGGTGGGATCAGCTGCTGGAATGTCTTCAGCTTCATGAGCCTCTGTGGAAGCAGGCTCATGGACAGTCAGTTGGCGCTCTTGATGTTCAGCTGCAGGGCGAACCATGGAGATAGGTTCAACAACTAAGGGCTCTGTGGGAGCAGCCCGATCCTTCTTGGCCTTGTGCTTCTTCTTGGAGGGAGCAGCATCAGAGGCTTCAGGATGTTTCCTCTTTCTCACTTCAGCCATAGTAGTCCTCGTCTTCTTCAGTTTTGAAGTGGTTGACTTGACCTTTGGCTTCGAGCCAGTCATGCTGGCTGGGAAGACAATGGGATGTGCTTCCTGCCTTGGTGCTTTGGGTTCGGCCACAACTGGCTTCTTCTTCTTCTTTGTAGCCATCCTGGGATCGATGCCAGAACGACCAAGGGCCTTGCACTTCTCAGCCTCATTGTAGGCTTGCACACACTTGTCAGCCAGGCTCTTCATGCACTCACGAGAACCTTGAGCGTCTTCACGCTTCTTGAGAAAGGCTTATTTGAGCTCGTGCAACATGATCTTGAAATTTTTGACCTCTTGTACGCTGAGCTTGGCCATGTGCTTCTTGAACTGAGCTTTCTCAAAGTCGATCTTTTGCTTCAGTTCAACGATGCGCTGAGCTAGAGCTAGCTCTGAAGCAATGGCGCCATGGAAGGCGACACTGAGGCCAACTGGAAGTTGCAGATCTTCAAAGTTGAGGTTGGGCGTGTCAAACCACTCATCAATGAAGTTGTGGATGATTGCCACGTCAAAGAGAGGCAAATCATTGAAGATTTCTGCTTCTTCTTTGCTCTTGATCAGTTGCTCAAGAGCATCATCTGCAAGATCTTCATCGCTGGACAGATCAATGGCGTCGTTGCGCAGAATAGCAGCAGCAGACAGTTCTTGGCTGGTGTGTTGCAAAGGCATCTTGACTCTCGAGGGCTTGGAGATGCATGAAAAATCTTCAGACTGCACACTGTCTTCAGGAGGTGCAGTAGCCAGTGGCTTCGCCCGTGAGATTTTTGGTGCTAAGGTAGGCATTGAAGCTTTAGGCCTCTTCAGTTTCTGTGGCTTCGGCGGTGCAGGCGCTTCATCAGATTCAGCGTCATCTGCAAGCTCATCCACGGCTGTCCCTTGAACCATGATATGAGTGATGAGACCTTCCAGGTTGTAGAAGGGCCCAACAAGATTGGGTTCAGCTTCGCGGGTGCCATCGGCACGGGGAGCAGAAGGGCGAGGGTTGAAGTCTAGTCCCAATGACTTCTTGTTTTGCTTAGACGAATTCTTGGCAAATTGGAAGTTGCGTTTGAACAGATTGTCGTCACGACACCATAGCAATGACGATGGGTGAGCATCCGTAGGCTGTGGTCCACGGACCATGCAGGGATAGAAGCCTTGTTCAATGGCTTCATCTCTGGACCTGGGTTGAAGATTTCTGTATAGGATTTCTCCCCAAGGTCGCTTGATGGCATTTTTCTCAGCATATTCCTGGGTCACAAACCGGTACTTGAACCATTGTTCTGCCCAATATCTTTGAATCCATTGGATTCGGGTCTTGCGCTGATTGTAATCCTCTTCAGGATTTGTCTTGTAAAGCTTTGAGGGGTCATTAGGCAAATCTCTTGACGTTCCCCCACGATGTTGTCTGCCACCCTTCCTTACTGATTTCTCTGCAGCCATGAACTTCAAACTAAATGGCTTCAACACGTTCAAAGGTTTCAAAGGCTTTCGCTTGCTGGATAAATAGGAACTGGCTTCGGGAGAATTTATATGATGCTATAAGAATTCTGCAAATGAATGCAGACTATGAGAACCAAGGGATTCTCCCACGGACATGTACCTGTGACAGCATTAAGGTGCGAGGGAAGGGGAAGAGGTCATATGCATTCTCAGAAGATTTTGAAGATAAATCATTTTAGAAGACATTGACCTCATCGTGCGAAGACATTCACTCATAGATAAGGAGCTGGTTCCAGATTTGTATGAATCCACGAATCAGTGCAAGTGAGGAATCTAAATACTTTGTGAAGCATAAGTGAACATACTAGGCATATTATGAGATGCAGTATGAAATAGATCCAACTTGTGTGAACAGAAACTGCTTGTGGTAGAAAGTGATGAATCTATAGGATCAAAGGGCCCGTAAAAAGGAAGTTTTATTTACCACACGAAGAACTGCTAGACGGAGTGGAAGAGGAGGCCGAGCAATTCGATCGTCCATGCCCTAACTTGGTGACGGAGGACACCTACGGCGACGGCGGAGAAGACGATGTCCGCAACCGGCGTGAAGACGGCGTCGGAGAGGTTGCAGCAGCTAAGAGCTTTGTCACCGGCATCGTCGAGGGCTGGCGGTGGTGCTAGGGTTTGTGTGAGAGTGTAAGAAAGGATAATGACTGTGGTGAGACGTGTATTTATAGGGACAGGGATGGCACAGTGTTATTACACAGGTGCCCCTAGCGATTCACATCTGAAGGACACGTGGCCATCATGCAACATATCGGAGGTTGTTCCATGTTCCCACGCACGCTTGGATTGTCGGGTGGTCGTTCCCACTTCTCCGGGTTTCAGGTGAAGGAATTAGCATTGAAAGCGGACTTAATGTTTGTCTCTGTATCTTCTGCTGACAAGGACGCAGAGAAGACATTCGACAGTTTCAAGAGAATGCATATGATTTGGAGAGATAGAGTTTGAGATAGAAAGCATAGAGAGGTTAGGATCCGATCACATCCACTTAGTTCAAAAGATTCAACAAGAAGACATAGCTATAAGTGAATGTTGTAGAGGACAGAACACTAGTATATATATATATATATAATCAACATAGTGAAGATAATCATGAAGACAGGTTGAGATTGAAGCCAAACCAAATGTGAAGACATAGCAAATGCAACGCATGGATGAAACACTTCAAACAGAAGAATTTGGTGGTGGTATTACCCATCGTATAGGAAGTATTAGACCCAGACACGGCACACAATTATCATGGCGCTCCAAAGTCAAATTCCACATTAATGTATTCACACTTAGAATGTATGTCTTCATTGATTGAAGATATACTTTACTTCGTGTGTTGCACATCTAAGTCATCAATATGCATAAGTGTTAGGATGTGTGCCTGATCACAGGACATTTGAGGATTCCAAGATATTTAGCTCACACCGTAACTTGCAAAATCTCTTCTCATCCAAAGGCTTGGTGAAGATATCTGCCAATTTCTCTTCAGTGTTGACGTGTATGATATCAATATCTTCCTTCACAACATGATCTCTGAGAAAGTGATGACGAATTTCAATGTGCTTTGTCTTTGAGTGCTGAACTGGGTTGTTGGCAATCTTGATGGCGCTTTCGTTGTCGCAGTAGAGTGGCACTTGCTTCAGATGAATGCCATAGTCTTTGAGTGTTTGCTTCATCCACAGAAGCTGAGCGGAGAGAGATACACAGTTCTGCTTCTTTGAAGACCAACATACAAGTGATCATCCCAGAAAATGACATGTGCCTGATGTAGACTTGCGATCCACCTTGTCACCAGCATAATCAGCATCCGAGAATCCAACTAGCTCAAACTGTGAGCCCTTTGGATACCATAATCCTAGTGTTGGGGTGTAAGCCAAATATCGAAGAATTCGCTTCACAGCTAAGTGATGCGATTCCTTTGGTGCCACTTGGAATCAAGCACACATGCAAACACTAAGCATAATATCTGGCCTAGATGCACATAGATAAAGTAAAGAACCAATCATGGAGCGGTATACCTTTTGATCGAACTCTTTACCATTGTCGTCGGGACCCAGATGATGTTTGGCCGGCATTGGCGTCGTGAAGCCTTTGCAGTCTTGCATACCAAATTTCTTCAGGCAATCTTTGAGGTTCTTCTCTTGAGATATGAAGATGTCATTGCGTTGCTGACGTATTTGAAGACCAAGGAAGAACTTCAGCTCACCCATCATGGACATCTGATATTGCTCTTGCATCATATATCCAAACTCTTCACTGTATTTCTGATTGGTGCAGCCAAAGATAATGTCATCCACATATATTTGGCACACAAACAGTTCACCATCATATGTCTTCGTGAAGAGAGTGGGGTCGAGGGAACCAGATTTGAAGCCTTTGCTCTTCAGGAAGTCTTTGAGTGTGTCATACCAAGACCGAGGGGCTTGTTTGAGGCCATACAGTGCCTTGTTGAGCTTGTACACCATGTCAGGATGTTTTGCATCTTCAAAGCCAGGCGGTTGTGCAACATACACTTCTTCTTCAATCTTGCCATTGAGAAAAGCGCTCTTCACATCCATTTGATATAGAAGTATGTTACGATGATTTGCATAGGCCAGTAGTATGCATATGGCTTCAAGTCTAGCCACAGGAGCAAATGTTTCATCGAAGTCAATCCCTTCAACTTGAGTGTACCCTTGAGCAACGAGATGAGCTTTGTTTCTAACAACTTGACCATGCTCATCTTGCTTGTTGCAATATATCCATTTGGTGCCTATAATATTGTGCTTGCGAGGATTGGGACGCTTAACCAGTTCCCATACATTATTCAGCTCAAACTGTTGAAGCTCTTCTTGCATAGCTTGAATCCATTCAGGTTCCATGAAGGCTTCTTCAACTTTCTTGGGTTCAGATATTGAGACGAATGAGAAGTGCCCATAGAAATTTGCTAGATGTGTTGCCCTGGAACGAGTGAGTGGACCTGGTGCATTGATGCTATCAATTATTCTCTCAATCTGTACTTCATTTGCAACACGAGGATGTACAGGACGAAGATTTTGCTCTTGCTGATCATTGTCATCGTTAGAGGGATTGTCTTCAGGCTGAGCATTGTCTTCAGGTTGATCACGTGCGGAGATGATAAGTTCCTCTTCAGGTTGAGCTTCAGACGGTATGATTTCTCCAGTTCCCATAAGTTTGATTGATTCACTGGATGGAACTTCATCTAGCACATTTGGCAGGTGCTCTCTTTGTGAGCCGTTCGTCTCATCAAACCGCACATCCACTGTTTCAACCACTTTATAGTGAAAAAGGTTGAAGACTCTGTAGGAGTGCGAATCCTTTCTGTCGTGGTTTTGTCACGGCAGATGTCCTAGAGAAAGGACTTAGTTGTGGAGCCATCGCTATGGGTTAGCTTGAAGGGGTTAAAGCGGACACAAGGACGCAAGAGAGTTTATACTAGTTCGGCCCCTTCAATGAAGGTAAAAGCCTACTTCTAGTTGTGATGGGATTGATGGGTGTTTCGATGACTAGGGAGCGAATAAGCTTCGCCTATGTCTCGAGTCATTGTCTGTCGTTGAACCGCCGCCGGGTCGTCCCCTTATATACATGGGTGACGCCCGTCGGTTTACAGAGTCCTGATACCGGCTCATAGATGCGTCCGGTTCAGTCTCCACTATTCCTAACTTATAACACAAGTTACATACCGATGCCGGTTTATAGCTATACGCCTTAAACCGATTATGGGCCTTTACCCCTCATCTGCCCTCATGGGCTTTTATCATACTCAACTATTGATGAAATTAACCCGGCCTGTCCTGGCCGGTAAATCTTTTTTCCTTTCCCCCGTAGATCTGTTCTAGGGTTTCCTCGTTCGTCGAAGTTCATCGAGACTCTGGCATTGTTCTTCCTTTGTTTCTTCTTTATCCCATGAATAAATCTTCAAACCTGATGTATTCCCCGTAACGGCTTATCTTCTGCTACCAAAGCAAACCTTTATGCGCATAAAACATTGATCTAGTCCCTTCTGAATTGCTTTGAGATCAACCTTTCAGGTCTAAATCCTTTTATTTTCCTGTCTTACGGTAGATCCAAAATTTCACTGCGACCTTATGAAATCTGTTTTACCTTCCTTAGTCATTCTTGCCTTAGATATGTATCCTCTTTACCACATAGGCGGTTCACCTTTGAAAAAGCAATCTTATCATATATCATTAGTCCCCTTGTTGAACCACCGTGATGCTGTTGCTTCATAAACTCCGGTTTAGATAGATCTGCTTCCGGTTTAACATTGCACATAACAATGTACTTTGCATAATCAGGGCGACGATCCGATTTGGAGCAAAAAGCTGCCGCAGGAGAAACCAGAGAAAGCAGATAAACCGGAAAGAGCAACCCGGCAAAAAACTAAAGCCGTGAAGAAGACTGCCCACCGGAAAAGAACCACTGCATCTTCTAATCCGGCCCCTGATGACGAGGTGGATAATCCGGACCTTGAGGTAGAGCTTGACTCACTTGGTTTATTTTTCATGCATCTTATTGATGATGATATTTGTCAGGATGATGCCAAAGCCAACCATGCGGATGTTGCGGAGGTAATTATTCTCTCTTCCGATTCAGAAACCTTGCCTTCACAAAATATTCGTCAGGAAAACCGGAAAGTTAAATTGTCTCATCCTCTTGCTTATTTGGATCCTAAACTTCTTATGAAGACTCAACAACATGAAGCTCGCCGCACCACCCGGCACAGCGGCCAGGTAGTTACCTCCGCCGGTTTACCGAACAGTCCGGTTCGGAAATGTCATTTCGAGGTCTCTAATTCGCTTGTCAGTGCTTGTCCTAAAGCGGGCTGCTTTCGTCAACCTCTTAATCCATCTGACTCTGATTATCGGGTTATTTCCCACTCATCTTCTGGCGAGTCGTCGGCTACTCAGCTCCCACCGCTCAAAACGGTGCTTGGGTAAGCTATATTTATTGTGATGTTTGCAGTATATTACCTTAGAACATATGCTGTATTTAATTTTGTTATTCTTCTCAGGGCCAAACCTAGGCCGAGCAAGAAGGCCCGCCTGGATAAAGCGGCCGAAGAAGATGTCATTCTTGAACCAGGCACCACACCCAATCTTGAAGCGGCTATTCCTGAGGATATTCCCAATGATCCACCGCAGCCAGATGATGATCTTACTGCTGAGGAAAGACCTACTGATACTTCAGATCCTATCCATCAGCCCACAGGTTCCCTCCGGGTTGAAAGCTCCACCGGTCCCGCAAAACCTACTGACAAGCCAACAGCTCCAGTGCAAACCGGCGGTACCAATGATGATGAAGTTGTCATTACTGGCACTGGCCATACTGAGCCAAGCAATCCTGTCGTTTGATCCAAACATTCTGCCAAGGAAGAACTTGCTGCCTTTGGTAAAGGCAAGTGGAACGCTGATCTGACGACTTACGCTGCTCTGAACGCCCAAGATATCCATTCCGGCTATCTGAACCGGCTGTATACCAGTCGTGACTATGAAGCCGGTCTGGTCAACATGATGAAAGACAAATATGAGGTAATTTCCATATGCTCCTTCTTGCTTGTATGATTCCATTCCTGACTCTCCTAGCCCCCAAGGGCCGGTTTGGAATATTCTTTCAAACCGGGACTTAAATAATATAAATCTTGTTGCTTTGAAATTTGCTGATGTAGCCCCCAAGGGCCGGTTTAACTTTAGCGTAGTTAAACCGGTACTTTAAGTAACTGAAACTGCCGTATCAGAATATATATGATCAAATAGCCATTAGCCCCCAAGTGCCAAGTTGAATACTTGCATTGATCTTCGGACTTTGTAAACAATCAAAAGATGAAAGGGTAAATCGGGGGCCGCTTTAGATCAAATATGCATTAGCCCCCAAGTACTAAGCGCATAACTTGTTATGTGGTTGGTACTTGAATCCTTCTACCAGTTTGCTGAAGCATATATCTGTATGCATGCAGGCGGAGCTGATGACGAAAGAGAACCAAGTCATCGATCTTCAAGAAGCCCTAAAAACCCAACAAGCTGAAACCTCCAAAGCAAAAGAGGAATTGGCTAGTGCTTTAAGCGCCATGGAACAACTTAAGGAAAACTTCAAAAAGAAAAGGGCGGACTGGGCCACTGAGAAATCCGCTTTGATCAAACGAGCTGAGGATGCTGAGGCTGCACTAAAACTAGTGGCAGATGAACTGACCAGCATAAAGCGGCACGTGCATGCCATGACTACTGCTATCTTTGGTAACTCAATTTTCCTACTGAATTGGCTCTGCCTTCTGACAAATTCGCCGGCTTATTAACCCTTTATGATATTTCAGGGACACACATTGGTCACTTGGGGTCAGATGTACGGAAGAAGCTAAAAGCCGCCTATACATTGGTTGAACAATTGTATACTGGTGCCCAGCGGATCATCTATACCGCCTCTATAACAAACCGGCGCCTACTTTGATTCAAGACACTCTGATGAAACTGTCAGTGCTTCCTGCCCGGATTGAAGAGCTAAAGAAATCTTCTGCTCGAACCGGTGCAATCAATGCTTTAATCCGGGCAAAATCCTGGGTGCCGGATTTTGATCCTGTTGAAGCGGCTCAGGGCTATCCCATCTTGAACGAAGCCGGATCAGAATTCGGTGAAGCGGATCTGCGGGCGATAAACCGCGAGGTGCGTCCACTAGCTTGTCAGTTGGCTGAGGAAGCAGACTTGTCTCATTATCAAGCGCAATATGACAGTCAGAACAAGCAAATAGCTGCGCCAATCCATGAATCGGAAAATCTGATTCCTCCAATCCGTAAGCATACTTATGCTCCCGATATTGACCCGTCCTTGCTGATCCACGATGAAGCTGTTTTTCAAGCACTAATGGGAATCGACTGGACAACTATGGATTTCCAGCCACTGGGTAGAGATACGGAGGCTGAAGCGGCGCAGGACGACCCACAACCATCAGGCCAGGCTGGTGACCAAGCTTGAACTGGACGTCGGTTTAAAACTGCCTCTTCTTTGCGAAAAACAATTATATTATTATGGGCACCATGTTGCCTTGTAATAGGCTAGCTGATACCTTTGATATTGATATGCCTTCGTGCATAATTTGTTCTTCCTGTGGTAATGAACTTTCCAAAATACTTTTCTGAAATGAAAAATTCGTCAAGTACCACCGCGGTTGTACCGTCAGGCGGAATACGATGTCTTCATATATGAAATCAAAACAAAATTTTAAGTATGACCAAATTTCGAGATAGATAATACCTGCCGTCATTGAGCGTGAAGTTGGCTTGGCCAATCTCGAAGCGGAGTTTTGCAAACCCATACTGTTGGAGGAGATAACAGCTCCTGTATATATATATGATGTTGGTTTACCATGTAAACCGTCCCGGGTTATGATACACATCGTGTTACTCCATAAGAGGATGTTTAACAACAAGGATCAAACCGGACAAATAGTCTCCGGATTGACGTGAACTATGTTCCATCAATTGATTGGTTAAAAAACTTTGTTGGTTTAAAGAACACAATAAAAAGCAAAAAATACCCTTCAAAGAAAAGTATGAAGCAAAAGCAACGACAAAAACATTTTCCAAAAAGATTTATTTAAGCTGATCAAATGGCGTAACCATGGCTAAACACGACCAAGCTCCCGTTAAGTGTAACTATGGTTCTAGTTAGCCAGGTCCCCAAGTGATTCTTGTGGCATTTATGCCGACCAAATGGCGTGGTCATGGTTCGGGTTCGACCAAGCCCCCAAGTGATTTTGTGGCCTTAGGCCGATCAAGAGGCATGACTGGTTCAGACATGACCAAGTCCCCAAGTGATCTGGTGGCTTTCGCCTATCAAGAGGCATGGTATTGGTTCGGACACGACCAATCCTCCAAGTGATATAACACGATGATTTTAGCAAAGCCAACTCAAGGGGTAAACCGGAGGCCGTTTTAGAGCAACTCCGTGTAACCTCACATGATATAAAAGAACAGATACCCCGCTTTAGCTGAGGTTCCGGTTTATTATACTTAATCATAATATATACATTGTATGTACATAAGTATAGCCAATGGCTCAGGTATAGTAAGGCCGAAGATGAGCTATATTCCACGGCCTGTTAGTCTCCTCCTCTGATGTACGTGAGTCCTTATGCTCTCGAATATCGATCAGATAGTACGACCCGTTGTGAAGATCCTGCTGGTAAATCGCCGACCGGGCGGCTGCGATGTCATGCTCTTCATCCAACCGGTCCAAAGCATCTTGCCATGCTGTCTCGTTGTCCGCTTCAACATAAGCCGTGAAACAAGGTGAGTCATGACGAATATCGCTGGGGAGAACCGCCTCCGCTCCATAAACCATGAAGAACCGTGTGTATCCTGTTGATCTGTTGGGTGTTGTATTGATGCTCCATAACACAGATGATAATTCTTCTACCCAACAACCCGGCGTTCTCTGCAAAGGAACCATGAGCCGGGGCTTGATGCCTCTCAAGATCTCTTGATTAGCTCTTTCTGCTTGACCATTGGACTGTGGATGTGCTACTGATGAAACGTCGAGCCGGATGTGCTCCCATTCGCAGAACTCCTTCATAGCACCTTTGGACAAATTGGTACCATTATCTGTGATAATACTGTGCGGAAAGACAAACCGGAAAATCACCTTTTTGATGAACTGAACCGCCGTGGCCGCATCACACTTGCTAACAGGTTCTGCCTCCATCCACTTTGTAAACTTGTCCACCGCCACCAGGAGGTGGGTCTTCTTATCTTTGGACCTTTTGAAAGGCCCAACCATATCCAGTCCCCAAGTCACAAACGGCCAAGTAATTGGAATCATCCTCAATTCTTGAGCCGGTACATGAGCACGTCTTGAAAACCTTTGGCAACCATCACATCGTCTGACCAGATCCTTCGCATCAGCATGAGCAGTTAACCAATAGAAACCATGGCGAAACGCTTTAGCCACCAGAGACTTTGAACCGGCATGGTGACCACAATCTCCTTCGTGGATCTCACGCAAAATTTCACGGCCTTCTTCAGGAGACACGCAACGTTGAAAATCTCCTGATACACTGCAATGATGCAACTCACCGTTGATGACAGCCATGGACTTGGATCGCCGGATTATCTGCCGGGCCAGAATCTCATCTTCTGGCAACTCGCCCCGGTTCTTGTACGCCAGGTAAGGAAGCGTCCAATCCGGAATAACATGAAGAACTGCCACCAATTGAGCCTCCGGATCAGGAATGGCCAAATCCTCTTCACGAGGGATCTTCACCGACGGGTTGTGCAGCACATCCAAAAAAACATTGGGTGGGCCCGGTTTGCGCTGAGAGCCCAGCCGGCTTAAAGCGTCCGCCGCTTCATTTTTCCGCCGGTCCACGTGGTCCACCTGATAGCCTCTGAAATAACCTGCAACAATATCCACCTCACGACGATATGCTGCCATGAGTGGGTCCTTGGAGTCCCATGTGCCAGACACTTGCTGAGCCACAAGGTCCGAATCACCGAAGCACTTAACTCGACTTAGATTCATCTCCTTAGCCATCCGAAGACCATGGAGCAAGGCTTCATACTCAGCTGCATTGTTAGTACAAGGGAACATTAAACAAAGAACATAACAAAACTTATCACCTCGTGGGGAAGTTAATACGACTCCAGCCCCCGAGCCTTCCAACTGCCTGGATCCATCAAAATGGATGGTCCAATACGTGTGATCCGGCTTTTCTTCAGGTGCTTGCATTTCCGTCCAATCATTGATGAAATCAACAAGTGCTTGAGACTTAATCGCTGTCCGAGGCACATATTTCAAACCGTACGGCCCCAGCTCTATAGCTCACTTTGCAATCCGGCCAGTTGCTTCCCGTTTCTGGATGATATCTCCCAAAGGAGCAGAACTGACCACCGTAATGGGGTGCCCTTGGAAGTATTGCTTAAGCTTCCGGCTTGCCATAAAAACTCTGTACACCAGTTTCTGCCAGTGCGGATACCTTTGCTTGGACTCAATGAGTACCTCGCTGGTATAATAGACCGGACGTTGAACCGGATGCTCCTTACCTGCCTCCTTTCGTTCCACCACAATAGCCACGCTGACCGCATGAGCATTAGCAGCAACATATAGCAGTAACGGCTCCTTGTCAATGGGAGCGGCGAGCACAGGCGGATTGGCCAATTGCCGCTTTAAGTCCTCAAACGCTTCATCAGCAGCAGAACTCCAGGTGAACTGATCCATCTTCTTCAACATCTGATACAAAGGGATCGCCTTCTCACCAAGGCGGCTGATAAACCGGCTTAACACGGCAATCCAGCCTGCCAGACGTTGAACATCATTGATACACTTCGGTTTAGCCAGGGAGGTGATGGCTGTGATCTTCTTCGGATTAGCCTCAATTCCCCTGTTGGACACCAGAAAACCCAATAACTTGCCCGCCGGTACACCAAAGACACACTTGTCCAGATTAAGCATCATCTTGTACGTCCTTAGGTTATCAAAGGTTTCCTTCAAATCATCAACCAGAGTCTCCTTATCTCTGGATTTAACCACGATATCATCCATGTAAGCATGTACATTACGACCAATCTGCTTGTGAAGACAATTTTGTACACACCGTTGATAAGTTGCCTGGGCACTTTTGAGCCCAAAGGGCATAGACACATAGTAGAAGGCTCCAAAGGGAGTTATGAATGCCGTCTTCTCCTGGTCCTTAACTGCCATTTTGATCTGATGATAGCCAGAATATGCATCCAAAAAACTTAAATGCTCACAACCCGCCGTAGCATCAATGATTTGATCAATACGGGGGAGGGCACAAGGATCTGCTGGACAAGCCTTATTAAGATCTGTGTAATCCACACACATATGCCAGGTGCCGTTTTTCTGAAGGACTAGCACCGGATTGGCAAGCCACTCAGGGTGAAAAACTTCAACAATAAAACCAGCTGCTAAGAGCCTGGCTACCTCTTCTCCAATCGCCTTGCGTCTTTCTTCGTTAAACCGGTGGAGGAACTATTTCACCAATTTGTATTTAGGATCCACATTAAGTGTATGCTCAGCGAGTTGCCTCGGTACACCTGGCATGTCAGAGGGATTCCATGCAAAAATGTCCTGATTCTCACGGATGAACTCGATGAGCGCGTTTTCCTATTTCGGATCCAAGTTGGCACTAATGCTGAACTGCTTGGACGAATTGCCAGGTACGAAGTCAACAAGCTTAGTTTCTGCTACCGATTTGAACTTCAGGGCCGGATCATGCTCCGTAGTTGGCTTCTTCAACGGAGTCATGTCCGCCAGATCAACATTGTCTTTATAGTACTTCAACTCCTCGATGGCACAAACCGACTCTGCATAAGCCGCATCTCCTTCCTTGCATTCCAAAGCGATTTTGCGGCTTCCGTGAACCGTTATTGTCCCCTTGTGACCCAGCATCTTGAGCTGCAAATACACATAACAGGGCCGAGCCATAAACTTGGCATATGCCGGACGCCCAAACAGGGCATGATATGGACTTTGGATTTTCACCACTTCAAACGTTAATGTCTCCGACCTGGAATCATGATCATCCCCAAAGGCCACTTCAAGAGCTATCTTACCAATGGGATAGGCTGACCTGCCAGGCACTACACCGTGGAATACTGTATTGGACGGTTTGAGATTCTTATCTGTAAGTCCCATACGACGGAAGGTCTCATAGTATAGGATGTTAATGCTGCTCCCTCCATCCATGAGCACCTTGGTGAACTTATAACCTCCCACCTGAGGTGCCACTACCAGAGCCAACTGACCCGGATTATCGACCTGGAGTGGGTGATCCTCTCTGCTCCATATGATTGGCTATTCAGACCAACATAGATAACGGGGTGTGGCCGGTTCAACAGAGTTGACTGCCCGCCTATGAACCTTCCGGTCTCGCTTGTCCAAGCTAGTGGTAAAGACATGGTACTGCCCACTACTCAACTGCTTTGGGTTGCTTTGGTAACCTGACTGTTGCTGCTGTTGGTTGTAACCACCCTGGTTGTTCTGACTATTTTGACCATTATGCCCGCCCGGATTACCATTAAATCCTGAACCGGAACTTCCTCCACCGTAACCCGGCTCGGATCCTAAACCGCCGCCAGATCCATGATCATACCGGAAATTATTAGAATTCTTGAACTCCTGCATAATAAAACAATCCTTCCAAAGGTGGTTTGCTGGCTCCTCCTTCGTCCCATGTTTTGGACAGGGCTGGTTTAGCAAATAGTTCAGGCGGTTTGGGTTGGGGTTGGGCGCTACGATTTTTCGGCCTGCCCTTGCGCCGCTGGCCATTGTCCTGTACATTGGTATTAGCCACAAAATCCATCTTGCCATCCACTTTACGCTTGCCTCCTCCGCCATTGCCTACCCAGTGATGTTGCTGACCTTTGGAGCTACTGTTCTTCTTCCCCTTCCCTGTCTTGTCATTATCAGACTCGGGATCCTTGGTACTATCAGAATCAGCATATTTTACCAAAGCAGCCATGAGGGTTCCCATGTCGGTGCAATGATGCTTCATCCGCCCCAATTTTAACTTCAGGGGCCCAAACCGGCAGTTGCCTTCTAGGGTTAATACTGCGGTGTCAGCGTCGATGCAGTCTGAGGAGTGCAACACTTGCGAAACCCAGCGCACCCAATGAGTCGTTGACTCTCCTTCCTCCTGGACGCATGCAACTAAGTCCACTATCGACATAGGCTGTTTACAGGTATCCTTGAAATTGTTGATAAACCAGGCTCGTTATTGGGCCCACGAGCTGATAGAATTAGCGGGCAAGCTTTTTAGCCAAGTACGGGCCGTTCCTTCAAGCATCATGGTGAAGTATTTCGCACACGCCGCGTCATCCACATCAAGCATCTCCATGGCCATCTCATAGCTCTCTACCCATGTATCTGGTGGTTGATCCGCCGTATAATTTGGTACCTTGCGTGGGCCTTTGAAATCCTTGGGCAAACGCACATTGCGTAAAGAGGGGACGAGGCAAGGCACCCCCAAAGAACTAGAAGTAACACCAGGCTCGATTGAAATGGTTGGACAAACCGGCGTGAGCTGCCGAGCCTGATGCTGTGCGGCTAACTCGGCCTCCCTACGCGCTCGGGCCCGGTTCACCACTTCCTGAGCATCATCAGCATTACCCGTCAGGTTGTTACCACGGGGTGCTCCACGTTGTTCATTACTCGACACTGCTGGCTCATCCATATGTCTGCTATAGCTCCGGCTTGGATGGGGGGTCGAGTGGATTCGGTTGCGGCTGTACGAGTACGCCTCCTGTTGGGCCAAAGCTGTCCTCAGAAGTTCCTTGACCCGTCGCGTCTCTACTGCTTGCGGCGAGTCACCGTCAACTGGAATGGCCTCCAGTCGTGTAGTAGCGGCAACAAGATTGTCCATTGGGTTGGAGTAGTGACCCGGAGGTGTTAAAGCATCCCGAGGTATAACGGTGTTTTGACGAGGCGGGTCCATCTGACGGGGCTGAACCGGTGCACCGGTCCCAGGGGCTTCTGCCCAGTTCTCCTCCGGCGGATTACCGGCTCTTGGTCCTGGAGTGTTGAAAAGGTCTCTGGCCTCGAAAACCGGAGGCAAGCGGGACCGGTGCTTCCTCCTCATGACTTCATGCGACGCGCTCTGATCCAACATAAGCCTGTAGGCCTGTGCGTCTAAAGCGGCCCGCTCTGCGGCCATCCTGGTGTCCTCAGCCGCCAGATCCTCCTTGGCTTGGGTGATCTGTTCCTTTACCCTTGCAATCTCCGTGTTGTGAACGTCCTGATCTGGCGTATTAACATCCGCCATAAGCACAGCCCACGCATCAAATAGCTCTGATAGAACCTGAGCCGGCGGGCGCACAGGGCCTCCTGCCCCAGTGGTCATTGCTGCTGCTGAACCAGAAACCGTTGCCGCAGCTGTCGAAGAATGAAGTGCTGCTTGTGTTCCGGCCATGAATATTCCAACCCGGTTGGGCAGAACACAGGGGTCTAGAATACTGTCGCCATCGGAACAGCTCCCAATCCGGCCATCTTGTAGCTGATAAAGAGATTCAGTTTCTCCGGTCGAAGATTCGTCACCGGAACAAATGACAGTCGCCCCATGAAATCCCGATCCGTCCTCATGACCTCCTCCATGGATGACTCCCACGAAGGCAGGCTTCATGGCCGGTTTAACCCGGGGCGAATTGCGCACGCTGAGCCGTCTAGACGAGGTCGGTGCAGATGTCCGGCTTAGGGCCCGGTTCACTGATCTTGCCAATGAAAACATGAATGCTACCAAAGGGGACCCGGTACCCGTACTCAATTGAGCCGGCCTCAGGGCCCCAGCCTGCATCATCGATGTAGAGTTTGCCGCGACGACTCTTAGTCATCCGGCCTACAGCGTAGCCCTTGAGTCCTTCAAAGCGGCCCTCCAAGAACCGGAAACCATCGTGCGATAGCCCCACGGTGGGCGCCAACTGTCGTGGTTTTGTCACGGCAGATATCCTAGAGAAAGGACTTAGTCGTGGAGCCATCGCTACGGGTTAGCTTGAAGGGGTTAAAGCGGACACAAGGATGCAAGAGAGTTTATACTAGTTCGGCCCCTTCAATGAAGGTAAAAGCCTACTTCTAGTTGTGATGGGATTGATGGGTGTTTCGATGACTAGGGAGCGAATAAGCTTCGCCTATGTCTCGAGTCGTTGTCTGTCGTTGAACTGCCGCCGGGTCGTCCCCTTATATACATGGGTGATGCCCGTCGGTTTACAGAGTCCCGATACCGCCTCATAGATGCGTCCGGTTCAGTCTCCACTATTCCTAACTTATAACACAAGTTACATACCAACGCCGGTTTATAGCTATAGGCCTTAAACCGATTATGGGCCTTTAGCCCTCATCTGCCCTCATGGGCTTTTATCATACTCAACTACTGATGAAGTTAACCCGGCCTCTCCTGGCCGGTTTACGCCCAGTAGTAGTATCCCCAACACTTTCCATATCCAAGCATAAAACCCTCATGTGCTTTTGGTGCAAATTTTGAAGTGTGATGTGGATCCTTGATCTAGCACCTGGCGCCAAATACTCTGAAGTAACTGACATTTGGCTTCTTGCCAGTAAGGAGCTCATAGGATGTCTTGTTCAGAAGCTTGTGAAGATAAACACGGTTGATGATATGGCATGCAGTATCAATGGCTTCCGGCCAGAATTTTCTTGGAGTCTTGTATTCATCAAGCATCGTCTGGGCCATCTCAATAAGTGTTCTGTTCTTGCGTTCGACGATGCCATTCTGCTGTGGTGTGTACGGAGCTGAGAATTCATGTGTGATGCCTAAGGTATCAAGATATGTATCTACGCCAGTGTTCTTGAATTCAGTGCCATTGTCACTTCTGATGTGCTTTATCTTGGTGCCATAGTTGTTCATTGCTCGACTGGCGAAGCGTCTAAAGACATCCTGCACTTCAGTCTTGTAGAGGATTATATGCACCCAATTATATCTTGAATAATCATCAACAATGACAAAGCCATAGAGACAAGCAGTAGTAGTAAGAGTTGAGTAATGAGTGAGACCGAAAAGGTCCATGTGGAGCAGTTCGAAGGGTTGAGTCGTTGTCATGATTGTCTTCAAGGGATGCTTGGCCCTCGTCATCTTTCCTGCTTCACAGGCACCGCATAAGTGATCCTTCTTGAACTTGACGCCCTCGATGCCTATGACATGCTTCTTTCTTGCAAGGGTGTGGAGGTTCCTCATGCCAGCATGCCCTAGCCTTCGATGCCAGAGCCAGCATTCAGAAGCTTTTGCTAGAAGACATACTGCAAGTTGTGGTCCTACTGAGAAATCTACCACGTACAAATCATCTTTCTGATACCCTTCAAACACTAGAGACTTGTCAGATTCCATTAGTACAAGGCAAGATATTTTCCAAACAACACAATCATGTTTAAATCGCAAAGCATTGAGACAGACATTAAGTTGAAACCAAGGGATTCAACAAGCATGACTTTATCCATGTGTTGATCCTTTGAGATTGCAACTCTACCTAGACCCAATATCTTGCTTTTACCAGTGTCAGCAAATGTGATGTGACTTTTGTCAGATGGACGTAAAGTTGAGTCCATGAGAAGGCTTCGCTTCCCAGTCATGTGATTTGTACACCCACTATCAATAATCCATTCTAAAGCAGCTGGTGTCGTACCCTACAGTGCAGTTAGGGGGATAGGCTTCACGAAGAGAATTGTGAAGCAAAAACATTTGATGAACCAGTGGATTATTAAAGCTTAGATCGAGATTAGGACTGATAGGGCAAGTAGCAAGCGATTCAGGAACAAAGTACATCATAAGACCATTTGGGCATTTGATCTTGCTCCCTACAAGATGTTTAAGGTCCCCAGCAATAGTGTCAGACGATTTTGGTTTTCGGCTGGAGACCTTTCCCTGCAAAAGGGAGTTAAGCTTTCTTAGCCACCCACATCTTCAAGGGTGGCTTCGAAGCAACGAGTGTAATTGCAGCATCTGAGAACTTTGGCTTTGGAGCCGTAGCAAAAAGTCTTGCAGGTGGACAATAGTACTCATAAGAATAAGCAGAATAGTTCTTGGTCTTATGAACATGCTGGTTTGATGAAACGCGCTCATATTCACAGGCCTGAGTGTGGTTTCCCTGCAAAACATTTGCATTAGTGCGACCCAGGTGAGTCCTCTGTCTGTATGAAGCCTTTGGACCGTATGAAGCCTGTGGTCTGGGGTTTGTCTTCTTCACATGTGGTGTCATGATAACATTCACAGGAAGATTCTCCAAACACCTTTTCGGCACCCAGATCTTCTTCATAGGCGGTCCATTCCTGCAGTTAGTACCAATATACCTGGCAAACACTTCACCATTCTGATTCTTAAATAGTTTATAGTTTGCATCAAAGGATTCATCAATAACAATGGGATTAGCACAAGTGAAGCCAGATATGGTGGATGGATCTGCTGAAGGTTCCTTTGCAGCAACCCATGTGGTTTTGGGGTACTGCTCAGGTTTCCAGTAAGAGCCATCAGCATTCATTTTCCTTTCGAACCCAACACCCTCTTTCCTATGGTTTTGGTTCAGAATCTGCCTTTTGAGGACATCACATAGTGTCTGATGCCCTTTGAGACTTTTGTACATCCCTGTTTCAAGCAGTGTCTTCGACCTAGCATTCTCATCAGCAATAGCAGTGGTATCCTCAGCAGAGGGGTTAGTTACCACATCAACAGTTGAAGATATTGCAATAGTAGCAGGAGTAGAACATTCAGCAACAGAAGTAACGTTATCACGCTCAATGCATTTAAGACATGGTGGTTCAAATCCTTCCTGAGCTGAACTGATCTGTTCGGCGCGAAGTGACTCATTTTCCTTTTGAAGATCTTCATGAGCCGCTCTCAATTTCTCAAGATCTTGCTTCCTTTGAAGATAATCATAGGAAAGCCTTTCATGAGTTGTTGAGAGCGTTTCATGACGACTTTCAAGTTCCTCATACTTAACGTGAAGATTTTTTATGTCTTCAATTAAGGACTGAGATCGAGTCATTTCAGCGTCTAACAGATCATCGCTTTTGTCTAACAGTTTTTGAATGTGTTCCATAGCTTTCTGTTGTTCAGTTGCAATTTTAGCAAGTGTTTTGTAGCTGGGTTTGGAACCATAATCAGAGTCATCGTCACTAGATGTTTGATAGTGAGTAGTGTGTGTGTTTACCTTGGCACTGTGTGCCCTGAAGTAGTAGGAAGGAGCGGAGTAGTACTTGTCATTTGCATCGGTGTCGGTGATGAAGTCATTGTCTTCAGTGTTGAAGATGGACTTGGCAACGTATGTTGTAGCCAGACTCGCAACGCCAGAATCGGACTCCTCCTCAGACTCCACCTCCGCCTCCTCAGAAGCGGACTCCTCCTCAGAATCCATTTCCTTGCCAACAAACGCACGTGCCTTGCCAGATGGGCTCTTCTTGTGTGATGAAGACTTGGAGGAAGACTTGGAAGAAGACTTTGAGTATTTCTTCTTCTTCTTCTTGTCTTCAGAGTCATACTCCTTGCTCTTCTTCTTCTTGTTGTTCTCAGTGTCCCACTATGGACACTCATAGATGTAGTGGCCAGGTTTCTTGCACTTGTGACATGTTCTCTTCTTGTAGTCATGAGCAGAAGCTTCATCATTCCTTGAGCTTGATCGTGAAGACTTTCTAAAGCCTTTCTTCTTGGTGAATTTTTGGAACTTCTTCACAAGCATAGCATGCTCCTTTCCAATGTCTTCAGGATCATCAGAACTACTATTAGATTCTTCTTCAGATGAGGAGACAACCTTTGCCTGCAAGGCACGAGTTCGCCCATAGTTGGGACCGTAGATGTCTCTTTTCTCGGAAAGCTAAAACTCATGTGTGTTGAGCCTCTCAAGTATGTCAGACGGATCGAGTGTCTTGAAATCAGGACGTTCTTGAATCATCAGGGCTAGGGTGTCAAACGAACTGTCAAGTGATCTCAGGAGTGTCTTGACGACTTCATGCTTGGTGATCTCAGTAGCGCCGAGGGCTTGAAGCTCATTTGTGATGTCAGTGAGTCGATCAAACATGAGCTGGACATTCTCATTGTCATTTCTCTTGAAGCGGTTGAAGAGGTTGTGACGGACACTGATTCTCTGATCTCTCTGGGTTGAGACGCCTCCGTTGACCTTGCAGAACCAGTCCCAGACTAGCTTAGATGTTTCCAAAGCACTCACACGGCCATACTGTCCTTTGGTCAGATGACCATGGATGATATTCTTGGCAGTAGAGTCCAGTTGAACGAACTTCTTGACATCAGCAGCAGTGACACCTTCTCCAGCCTTGGGAACGCCGTTCTTGACGACATACCATAGGTCGACATCAATGGCTTCAAGATGCATGCGCATCTTATTCTTCCAGTAGGGATATTCAGTTCCATCGAAGACGGGGCATGCAGCAGAGACTTTAATTATCCCTGCAGTCGACATAGCTAAAACTCCAGGTGGTTAAACCGAATCACAGAGAACAAGGGAGTACCTTGCTCTGATACCAATTGAAAGTGCTAGTGATCGACTAGAGGGGGTGAATAGGAAATTTTTATGAAAGTCTTCAAAACATGTAAGTTTCGAAGACAAACGATAGAAATAAACCTATTACCATGCAGCGGAAGGTAGACTACACTAGGCAAACCATAGTCAAGTTTTCAAAGAAGTGAAAGCACAATGACTAATAGCAGCTATGCAGTAAGGATCAGGTAGGAAGATATTGTGAAGCCAATCAGAACAAGTAATCACTCAGTGAAGCCAAATGGTGATGCAATCGTACAATGACTTCACAAGGACCAACATTAAGTAAAGGGAAGGGAAGGATGAAACTAGTGACTCGTTGAAGACAATGATTTGTTGGACCAGTTCCAGTTGCTGTGACAACTGTACATCTGGTTAGGGAGGCTGATATTCAACACAGAAGACCTCGTCTTCACCTTATTCCCCTTGAGCTAAGGACACCCAGTCCTCGCCCAATCACTCTGGTAAGTCTTAAAGGTAGACTTCCAAACCTTCACAGACTTCATTCACCGGTGATCCACAATGACTCTTGGATGCTCAGAACGCGACGCCTAACCGGCTGGAGGATTCACGGTCCTCAAGTGTAAGAAGTCTTCAGATCACACAGACAGGAAGACTTAAGTGATGCCTAACACTCTTTGGCTCTGGGTGGTTAGGGCTTTAACCTCTCAAGGAATTCTCTCTCAAAGGCTTCGAGGTGGGTTGCTCTCAAACAACAAAAGTCGTGCTTTAACTCTGAGCAGCCAACTGTTTATGGTTGTAGGGGGTGGGCTATTTATAGCCACTAGGCAACCCGACCTGATTTGTCCAAAATGACCCTGGGTCACTAAGGAACTGACACGTGTTCCAATGGTCAGATTTCAAACACACACGGCAACTTTACTTGGGCTACACGCAAAGCTGACTTATCCAACTCTGGACAAGATTTGCTCTCATAGTCTTCACTCGAAGACATAGGATTTTGGTTAAGCATCACTTCAGTCATTCTGACTGGTTCTCTTGGACCCCACTTAACAGTACGGTGGTTCCTATGACTCAACAAAGAAAAACACAGAACGACGAAACTGCTAAGTCTTCGCGCTCCATAGTCTTTACGCGATGTCTTCTCTTGTCATAGTCTTCAATGTGAATGTCTTCACATAACACCTTTGACTTCAATGTCTTCATACATTTTTAGGGGTCATCTCTGGTAGGAACACCAAATCAATGAGGGACTTCTACCTGTGTTATCCTGCAATTCTCACAAACACATTAGTCCCTCAACTAGGTTTGTCGTCAATACTCCAAAACCAACTAGGGGTGGCACTAGATGCACTTACAGAGCCAAACTCTCATACCCTTTCAACAATAAGGTACGGCCTCAACGGCTGCTTTGCAGATGCACCTCGGCACACCCTGCCAGGAGCTCGGTATGGGAACTAATGAGTCGCCAGTAAAAGTTCGAACAGCTCTATAGCATACTTCAGCGTCGCAAGTTTGGCCTTATATGCATCAGCTCTGAATCATTGCCTTGGGTCAATAGTTGGGTTGCCCGGCTCCTGTGTTTGCTACCCTACGTTCTGCTCTATCGGCTAGGGTGGTAAAGGGAGAACTACTGCGATTGTGCCCTGGCCTAGACCGGATGAGCACCTCAGTAGAGAAAGCCGAAAACTGACTGTCATGATGTGGCGAGAGCTGGTCAACCACTTGATGACTTATTGGAATCTTTAGCGATTCTCCGTGTAATACAAGGGATCTTTTGCAGATCAGATATGTAAGGCAGCACACGCCGCATACACACTAGGGGCTATGTCGTAGCCCCACCATAAAACTCCTATGGTTAAGTGAAAGTGTTAACGCCTTATAGTCTGATTGCCTGGTTCGCCGCATTATCACCTCCTTCATGGACCAAGACGTTGGATAAAGAGTGATTAAATGCTTCTACAAACACCCCCGTACTTCCTACGAGGGGGCTGAAGCCGACGACTGGAAAACTTTCAGATTATATTAAAATGACCGCATAGGAGGAATTCAAGATTTTCGAGCAAAACATAAATAGATTAACTATAAAGTTGTCTTTTACAATCATCATACAACTCACTCGAACATTATGTTTTTTGAGCATTGACCCTCTATCAAGTGGGCAGCCTCCAGGACATCTTCAAAATAGATCTCCGGTTTCGGACGGCCCCTACCTTTAGGCGGACCCTTCGTGGTGACCTCGATGGCCTTCATTTTTTCCCAGAATGTCTTGACTTGGGTAAGGGCCATTCGTGCACCTTCAATGCACGTTGATCGCTTCGCAGCATCGATTCGCAACACCACATTGACAAGCTTCTGCACCAAGCCGAAATAGCTACTCGGTGCAGGCTCGGTTGGCCACAGCCGGAATATAACATCCTTCATGGCAGCGCTAGATACCCTATGAAGTTCGGCCCATTGGGACATCTGTTCATTGAGGAGCAGCGGGCGCATTGACGCACTGAACTGTGACCAAAAAAGCTTCTCCGTTGCATATCCAGCTCGCGTTTGGTAATATCGCGCTGCATCAAAAGAACTCTTCGGCAAGTCCAAATACTCGTCCGGAGAACTCCACACTTGGTTCAGCTGAGCATAGTCCGGGTCGCCCAACTTAGTCTGCAGCAGAAAAGGCCTTCCAGCCACTATCTCTTTTGCCTGCCGAACCTCCTCACGGAGTGCTCTGGACTCGGATCGCGCTTCTCTTGCCTCTTGTCCGGCCTAGTCCAGTTCCGCCGTTAAGGTTTTATTCTCCCTCTCAAGAACTTCGTAGCGACCAGTGGAATTCTCCAAAGCGAGTGTCATCGTGGATACTTTCTCCTCGCCCTGGCATCGCGCAGCTTGTTCGGCCTTCAGTCCAACCGATGCTCCTTCAGCAGTAGCATCACTAAACCGGGCCCGCTCCTTGGCCCGGATTAGCTC
The DNA here is from genome assembly GCF_018294505.1 of Triticum aestivum. Taxonomy (NCBI): domain Eukaryota; kingdom Viridiplantae; phylum Streptophyta; class Magnoliopsida; order Poales; family Poaceae; genus Triticum; species Triticum aestivum. The sequence continues at coordinate 655,299,584 of NC_057800.1, read as the reverse complement.
CGCCCGAAGAGCCTCCACGACGGCAGCACCATCTGCATTTCACGCACATCTCATATAAAGATTTTTCCCGCGTTAAGCACATGGGTGTAAAGAACGCTCTAAATACATACCTTGCGAGTCGTCAAGACGCCTGTTGATCAATGCAACGTCATCCTCCGCAATATCCAGCTTTCGCTGCAGTTCGGCCACTTCCGTATTCCGGACAGCCACAGGAGGGGAAGTAGCCTGTATTTCAAAATTAACCCAAGGTTAATATCTGAGCATATCTATTTGATCCTCCGATCACTTCCTTCGGAAGATAATCCGAGTCTCAGGGGCTACTGCATATACATCAGGTGCATTCTCTCAATAAAATTCAATTGACAAAGCTACATTACAAACCTCGAAACCTCTTAGAAGGCTCACGAAGGCCTCATCCAATCCGCTCTTCGCGGATAGAACCCTTTTGACCACCATAGCCATCAAGGTACGGTGCTCCTCTGAAATGGAGGTTCGTCATAGCAAGCTCGTTAGCATTTCTGGCGCTCCTAGGTCTTCGGAAGCCACCACCGGAGTATGGCATTCATGTGAAGGAACCCGCTTACTTGCCTCCAGAATCGTCTCTGGCTGTAAATCGGATGGTTCGGGGACACCAGTCTTGATCCCGGAACCCCCAGTGACAGAGGCACCGCCTTCGGGTGACGCCTTCGTCGTTTCCTGTACTACTTGGTGTTCGAAAGGAGCCCTTCGGGACGATACCTCGGTATCATCCCCCCTATTGGGCGATGGGGCCGGAGGAGGCATGTCACTCTCCATCATCTCTGGAATAAGATCTCCCAAGGAGGAGGACGATTGAGAAGCACCAGGTATTAACCTGCATGGACGCACACATATCGGATGATTACTTCACTACATAAGGAAAGAATGAGTCCTGTGCAGGGACGGATTGTTCAGTATCTTGTTAAAGGATGCCTGAAGGGAAGGTGCTCGGATATAGAGTACGTACCAAAGTGTCCGGATGATTGCAGTCAAGGCCCACGTCTTCGGTGGTGTCCGGCCATTGCTCTCATTCCCCAAAATATAATTTCCACATTCCTTCGTGCGTCGCGTGGAAGAAGTGATGTAAAGTCCGCCGCCCTTCTGGGTTAAACTCCCACATACGAAGAGGCCGCCGCTGACATGGCAGGATCCGGCGGACTAGCATTATTTGAACGACGCTCACAAGATCGATGCCCTTCTCGGTAAGGCATCGGATGCAGCTTTGCAGAGTCTGCACTTCGTTGATGGATCCCTAGTCCAATCCTTTATTGACCCATGAAGCAAGCTAAATTGGAGGACCCAGGCGGAACGCAGGTGTAGCCGCACACTTGGAGCTCCGCGGCTCGTTGATATAAAACCACCCCTGCTGCCATAGGTCGGGAGATTTAGCGAAAGATCCTTCGGGCCAATCCACGCCGGCCAGCTTGCCTATTATGACGCTGCCTCACTCTACCTGCTCCTCCTATGTCACCTGCGGCCTCACACCAAAGGTCTTGAGCCACAAACCAAAGTGCGGAGGTGTCCGGAGTAAGGCCTCACATGTGACGATAAATGTCGAGATGAGGAGAATAGAGTCCGGGGCCAGATCATGAAAATCTAGTCCATAGTAGAACATGAGCCCCCGGACGAAGGGGTTAAGCGCGAACCCTAGCCCATGAAGGAAGTGGGATACAAATACTACCCTCTCGCCAGATCTAGGGGTCGGTATGACTTGTCCTTGTGCTGGGAACCGATGAAAGATTTCCGAGGTCAGATACCTCGCTGTGTGGAGCGTCACAATATCCTCCTCTGTGACAGAAGAAGCCACCCACCGGCCCTGATGGTTGGATCCGGACATGACTAGGGCTGGTGGCGATTGGAACCTAAGGGTTGGAACTTGGGGTGGCTGGGGTTGAGGAAGAAGCAAGCGCAAAGGAAGAAAATGAGATTGCGTCTCTATATAAAGGCCCCAAGTATTGGCCATCTCCCCCAGGGTCTCTAAGCTTACCTATTACCAAGGAGTTGTACCCAGGGGACGGTTAGGTTACCCACGCCTGTATTAATGAAAATCCCACGAATAAAGGAACACAATCTCTGCCTTGACAAGGCGTGCCAGTAAAACCGCACCCCCAGACGTGGGGCGGCTTGCTAGCCGACAGTTGGAAATAGCAACCGGGCAGGCATGATATGATGTCATGAACAGTTATCAAGAAGTTGGGCTCATGGGGTATTATATTCTCTGTCATTATATACACAGGTCCGGATATACCTACTTTGTTCGAAGACTATTATGGAGTTCGGAAGGAGGGAACCCTCCTTGCAATGCCGAAGACGAATCTACGCGCCGGACTCCTCGTCATTGAAGCCAGGTTCAGGGGCTACTGAGGGAGTCCTGGACTAAGGGGTCCTCGGGCGTCCGGCCTGTTATCTATGGGCCGGACTAATGGGTTGTGAAGACATGAAGGCCGAAGACTACACCATGTCGGGATTGGACTCTACTTGGCGTGGAAGGCAAGCTTGGCGACCAAAGATTCCTTATTATGTAACCGGCTCCATGTAAACCCTAGATCCTCTCGGTGTCTATATAAACTGAAGGGGATAGTACGGAAAGGACAACGCATATACTCATTACCATACCCACATAGGCTAGACTTCTAGGGTTTAGCCGTGGTAGATCCACTCTTGTAACACTCATATTCATCAATATCAATCAAGCAGGACGTAGGGTTTACCTCCATAGAGAGGGCCCGAACCTGGGTAAACATTGTGTTCCTCGTCTCCTGTTACCATCGATCCTAGACGCACAGTTCGGGACCCCCTACCCGAAATCTGCCGGTTTTGACACCGACACCCGCCGCGAGCCTCAACACTCATCGGACCGCATACATCGGTATGTATTATTTCCAATAAGTCAGTTGCTCGCCCATTCTTCCGGAGAACGGAGTCTTAGTCATCTTGCCCATGAGGCATGGTTCGCAAGCATCAAATGATTCATAATCAAGTGATTCCAAAAGTCCATCTGCATGGAGTTTCTTCATGCGCTTTACACCAATATGACCTAAACGGCAGTGCCACAAGTATGTTGCACTATCAATATTATGAATATGTGTATCACTACAATCGAGATTCAAAAAACCATTTATATTAAGTGTATGATCATAGAAGGTTTTATTCATGTAAACAGAACAACAATTATTCTTTGACTTAAATCAATAACTGTATTGCAATAAACATGATCCAATCATATTCATGCTCAATGCAAACACCAAATAACATTTATTTTAGGTTCAACACTAATCCCGAAGGTAAAAGGAGTGTGTGATGGTGATCTTATCAACCTTGGAATCACTTCCAACACACATCATCACCTTGCCCTCAACTAGTTTCTGTTCATTTTGTAACTCCTGTTTCAAGTTACTAATCATAGCAACTGGACCAGTATCATATACCCAGGGGTTATTATGAACACTAGTAAAGTACACATCAATAATCTGTATATCAAATATACCTTTGTTCACTTTCCCATCCTTCTTATCCGCCAAGTATTTGGGGTAGTTCCGCTTCCAGTGACCATTCCCTTTGTGGTAGAAGCACTCAGTTTCAGGCTTAGGTCTAGCTTTGGGTTTCTTCACAGGAGTGGCAACTTGCTTGCCATTCTTCTTGAAGTTCCCTTTCTTTTCCTTTGTCCCTTTTCTTGAAACTAGTGGTCTTGTTAGCCATCAACACTTGATGCTCTTTCTTGATTTCTACCTTCGCCGATTTTAGTATCGCGAAGAGCTCGGGAATCGTTTATGTCATCCCTTGCATATTATAATATATCATGAAGTTCCAGTAACTTGGTGATAGTGACTAGCGAACTCTATCAATCACTCTCTTATCTGGAAGATTAACTCCCACTTGATTCAAGTGATTGTAGTACTCAGACAATATCAGCACATGCTCACTGGTTCAGCTATTCTCCTCCATCTTGTAGGCAATGTACTTGACAGAGGTCTCATACCTCTCGACTTGGGCATAAGTCTGAAATACCAATTTCAGCTCTTGGAACATCTTATATGCTCCAGGGCGTTCAAAACATTTTTGAAGTCCCGGTTCTAAGCCGTAAAGCATGGCGCACTAAACTATCAAGTAGTTATCATACCGAGCTTGCCAAACGTTCATAGCGTTTGTATCTGTTCCTGCAATAGGTCCGTCACCTAGCGGTGCATCAAGGACATAATTCTTCTGTGCAGCAATGATGATAATCCTCAGATCACGGACCTAGTCCGCATCATTGCTACTATCATATTTCAACATAGTTTTTCTCTAGGAACATATCAAAAAATAAAACAGGGAGCTATACGCGAGCTATTGATCTACAACATAGTTATGCAAATACTATCAGGACTAAGTTCATGATAAATTAAAGTTCAATTAATCATATTACTTAAGAACTCCCACTTAGATAGACATCCCTCTAATCATCTAAGTGATCACGTGATCCATATCAACTAAACCATGTCCGATCATCACGTGAGATGGAGTAGTTTTCAATGGTGAACATCACTATGTTGATCATATCTACTATATGATTCACGCTCGACCTTTCGGTCTCAGTGTTGCGAGGCCATATCTGCATATGCTAGGCTCGTCAAGTTTAACCCAAGTATTCTACATGTGCAAAACTGTCTTGCACCCATTGTATGTGAACGTAGAGCTTATCACACCCGATCATCACGTGGTGTCTCAGCACGAAGAACTGTCGCAATGGTGCATACTCAGGGAGAACACTTATACCTTGAAATTTTAGTAAGGGGTCATCTCATAATGCTACCGTCATACTAAGCAAAATAAGATGCATAAAAGATAAATATCACATGAAATCAAAATATGTGACATGATATGGCCATCATCATCTTGTGCCTTTGATCTCCATCTCCAAAGTACCGTCATGATCTCCATCGTCACCGGCATGACACCATGATCTCCATCATCTTGATCTCTATCAACGTGTCGTTACATGGTCGTCTCGCCAACTATTGCTTTTGCAACTATTGCTTTTGCAACAATTGCTATCGCATAGTGATAAAGTAAAGCAATTGTATGGCGCTTGCATCTTATGCAATAAAGAGACAACCATAAGGCTCCTACCAGTTGCCGATAACTTTAACAAAACATGATCATCTCATACAAGAATTTATATCTTGTCACGTCTTGACCATATCACATCACAACATGCCCTGCAAAAACAAGTTAGACGTCCTCTACTTTGTTGTTAAAGTTGGAGAAACAGACACCCGCCAGCCACCTGTGTGCAAAGCACGTCGGTAGAACCAGTCTCATGATCAAAGTTAGGCTTTTAGGGTTTAGCCATCTCGATCTCGTGGTAGATCAACTCTTGTAATACTCATATTCATCAAGATCAATCAAGCAAGAAGTAGGGCATTACCTCCATAGAGAGGGCCCGAACCTGGGTAAACATCGTGTCCCCTGCCTCCTGTTACCATCGACCTTAGACGCACAGTTCGGGAGCCCCTACCCAAGATCCACCGGTTTTGACACCGACACCCGGCACCCTACCAGATGTCTGCGAAGGAGGACAAGACGGGGAGCGGGAGGACCAAAGAGGGCCTCCATCTCGAAGATATTTTAGACGCTGTATCCGGGGAGATGAAAATCTCATCGCCCAAAGGCAAAAGTAAAGGGGAAGTCAACATTCATTCCCACTATGGTAAGAAAAGGACCGCCTCCGAAGACTGAGAAGAAAAGGTTCCCAAGCGAGGCAAGATGCCTCTATCAAGCGGCTCGGGTTTGAAGGACAACATTATTGCGCAGTCCACCAACGAGGCCAAGCCTAAATTGTAAGAAAACAAGGGTGTTTTACACATACCCCGTTCCTCCCCTGTGACCAGGGTAACATCTAAAATGTATGTTTTTTACAGCTTGGCGCACAATCTTTCTCAACAATCATCTTCCTCCGGAGACCTTCTCCCAGAGATGATGGAAAGTGAGACGCCTCCACCAGTCTCCTCACCTAATAAGGTGGATGACCTCGAGGTGTCGTCCCGTAGGATCTCTCCTGATCTGCAAGTGATGCAAGGGGTAATGAAAACACGAACTAAAGATGACACTTCGGTAGCCCAGGGTCCGGGGGCCAACAATCAAGGCCCCGAACTGTCCAGCTTTCAGCCAGAGATAACTCTAGGGGCGAACGAATGGATCCCTTTGAAGGGAGGCCGTGCTGCCACGGCTGCTTCCGGAGACCCAAAAACGCTGGATATATTGACGGAGATGCTGCAACAGGCGTCCATCTCCAAAGACCATCGTACCTTGATGGGCGCGGTGGTTAAAAAGGTCCTGACCGTGAAAAGCGGATTGAATGAAGCCTTTACGAGCCTACTAAGAGGTTTCGAGGTTTGTGCTATCATGCTTTCAATTGTGCTTTATTCACAAAATACTCCTATGTATAGGTAGTAGCCCCTGAGACTCTGATAGGCTCCCCAAGGGAGGCAATCAGAGGATCAAAAATATTTATCCAAGAAATAATATGACTACTTTGAACATAGGCTTTTACTTCCCCCGCAACTGCCCGATCTACGGAGGTTGCCGATCTGCAGCGGAAGATAGAAGAGGCGGATGATGACATCACGCTGATCAACAAGCGTCTTGACGAGGCGCAAGGTATGTTTTTGGGTTAGCCAGTATATTTACGCATGATAACTTGAGCATGAAGCTGGAATTGTACACTGAGACATGTGTACCTACAGATGGTGCTGCTATGGTGGAGGCCCTTCGGGGTGAGCTTGTCCTTGCCAAGGAACAAACCCGGATGAGTAATCTAGCTGCCCATAAGGCGGCTGAAGAATTAAAAACCGAACAGGCTATTCGGCGCCAATGTGAGGAAAGAATTACTACCATGGGGCGGAAGATGGAAGAGACCACCGTCCGGTGCGAATTCCTTGAGAAGGATAACAAGACCAGAACGGCCGATCTCGACAAGGTCTTACAAGAAGCGAAAGAAGCACGGTCTGAGTCTAGAGCGACTCGAGAAGAGATTTGGCAAGCTGGGGAGATAGCGGTCGGTAAGCCCTTCTTGTTACAGACGAAGTTCGGCAATACGAAGTATTCCCCGCTTAACCAAATGTGGAGTTCTCCGGACCCTTTTTTAGACATGCCGAAGAGCGCCTCGGATGCATTGCAATTTTATCGAGTGCAGGAAGGGTTTGCCACGGAGAAGCTTTTTTGGTCACGGTTCGGCGCGCCAAAGCGACAGTTGTTATTAAATGAACAGATGGCCCAGTGGGCCGAGCTCCACAGGATATCTGGTTCCGTCATGAGGGACGTCATAGTCTGGCTGTGGCCTACGGAGCCCATTCCGAATAGTTACTTCGGTTTGGTGCAAAGGCTTGTGGATGCGGTGTCGTGTATCGATGCCGTTAAGCGTTCAACGTGTATTGAAGGTGCACGGATGGCCTTTGCCCGTGTCAAAACATACTGGGCCAAGATGAAGGCCACTGACATTGCCGCAAGGAGTCCCCCAAGGGCAAGGACCATCACGCATCCGAAGACTATTTCGAGGACGTCTTAGAGGGTGCCCGCTTGATAGAGGGTCAGTGCTCGAAAGATATGATATTTGAATGAAATGTATTAAATTGTAAAAGACAGTATGATAATATACGATACTTTTCTAGTCGTAGGTAGGGCTACCTATCTAGTTTCGTGCTTCGGGCGTACCAGATTCAATAGGCTAGGTTATACCTGACAGATTTCTTTAATAACTAGCCGCCTATAAGCCTCGCTGCAAATCCTTTATCCCCAGTTCAAATCTGGGTGCCGCCTGATCAATAAAATACTTAGGTTTTTTTATAATGCTGATCGAATTCGATAAATTTTTACTTCGCATAAATTCGGACCCACAGCAATGAAATTCACACAAGCGGCAATCATCTGAGCAGAGAATGGAGAAGTCAGAGATCACTTTCCCCTCCCACTGCTTGGGAGCTTAGCACGGTTTCACGTTCTATTTCACTACCCACTGGGGGTTCTTTTCACCTTTCCCTCACGGTCTACCTCCTTTCGTGCGCCCCTCACCTCCTTCATGAGGATGATCCACTGGATTCATTGCAACATCATGAACAATGGGGCATCTGCCTAAGCTAATATTATGATATTTGCTTAAAAGTTTTTGGTTCCTCCTGTGCAGCCGTTGTTTGCATAATTTGAAAGTTTTCCCGTCATCGGCTTCAGCCCCCACGTAGAAAATACGGGGGTGTTCGGAAAATCATATGATCACTCTTAACCCAACATCTTGGTCCAAAAATGGAGGTGTCAATGCATTGAACGAGGCAACTGGACTATGATTGGTTGGTCCTGTTGAATGGAGACCGGCGGCTTAATGGCCGACAAGGTATGCGGTTTAATAAGGCTGACTTGCACTCCGGCTGGAGGGAACGTAGTATGATCCTCAGTCCGGAGGGAGTATGTCTCGTGCTCCTCTGTAGGGGCGTGTGTCATGTATACCATGTTCACCGTTTTTACCTCGGGGGGAAATTGCTTCTGACCCCTGGTATTTGTTTGGTAAATCTCTTAATCATCGCTATCATTGGGCGGTCTTTTCCCCTTATGTTTGGTGTTGAGCCTGCCGGCCTATTTGAAGACCCAACAGCTTCTGTTTGTGTGAGTGGCTGGCTTATCGAGATTGCCATGAATCTGGCAGGGTCGATCCAATATCTTGTCTAGGGTGGATGGCTCGTCTCTGTTTGCCTTGAATGGCTTTTTCCGTTGACCGGGTTTGGGGCTGCTGAATCCGGCGTTGACCGTTGTGTCGCGCATTCTCTCATCATCATTGCGATGTTTGTGTTTACTGCGTCTTGGTTTGCCATTGCCGTCTCAGACTTCGGAAGTACCCGGATTGCTGGCACTGTTGCTTCTACGAGCAAGTGATGTCTACTACACAACCTTCTTCTTGTAGACGTTGTTGGGCCTCCAAGTGCAGAGGTTTGTAGGACAGTAGCAAATTTCCCTCAAGTGGATGACCTAAGGTTTATCAATCCGTAGGAGGCGTAGGATGAAGATGGTCTCTCTCAAGCAACCCTGCAACCAAATAACAAAGAGTCTCTTGTGTCCCCAACACACCCAATACAATGGTAAATTGTATAGGTGCACTAGTTCGGCGAAGAGATGGTGATACAAGTGGTATATGGATGGTAGATAATAGTTTTTGTAATCTGAAAATATAAAAACAGCAAGGTAACTAATGGTAAAAGTGAGCGTAAACGGTATTGCAATGCTAGGAAATAAGGCCTAGGGTTCATACTTTCACTAGTGCAAGTCCTCTCAACAATAATAGCATAATTGGATCACATAACTATCCCTCAACATGCAACAAAGAGTCACTCCCAAGTCACTAATAGCGGAGAACAAACGAAGAGATTATGGTAGGGTACGAAACCACCTCAAAGTTATTCTTTCCAATCAATCCATTGGGCTATTCCTATAAGTGTCACAAACAGCCCTAGAGTTCGTACTAGAATAACACCTTAAGACAGAAATCAACCAAAACCCTAATGTCACCTAGATACTCCAATGTCACCTCAAGTATCCGTGGGTATGATTATACGATATGCGTCACACAATCTCAGATTCATCTATTCAACCAACACATAGAACCTCAAAGAGTGCCCCAAAGTTTCTACCGGAGAATCACGACGAAAACGTGTGCCAACCCCTATACATAGGTTCATGGGCGGAACCCGCAAGTTGATCACCAAAACATACATCAAGTGGATCAATAGAATACCCCATTGTCACCACGGGTATCCCATGCAAGACATACATCAAGTGTTCTCAAATCTTTAAAGACTCAATCTGATAAGATAACTCCAAAGGGGAAACTCAATTCATTACAAGAGAGTAGAGAGGGAGGAGAAACATAAGATCCAACTATAATAGCAAAGCTCGCGATACATCAAGATCGTGCCAAATCAAGAACACGAGAGAGAGAGAGAGAGAGAGAGAGAGAGAGAGAGATCAAACACATAGCTACTGGTACATACCCTTAGCCCCGAGGGAGAACTACTCCCTCCTCGTCATGGAGAGCACCAGGATGATGAAGATGGCCACCGGAGAAGGATTGCCCCCTCCGGCAGGGTGCCGAAATGGGTCTAGATTGGTTTTGGTGGCTACGGAGGCTTCTGGCGGCGGAACTCCCAATCTATTGTGCTCTCTGGTGTTTTTAGGGTATATAGAGATATATATAGGCGGAAGAAGTACGTCAGGGGGGGCACGAGGGGCTCACGAGGGTGGAGGGCGCGCCCAGGGGGTGGGCACGCCCCCTGCCTCATGGCCTCCTCGTAGAGCCCCCGACATGCACTCCATGTCTTCTGGGCTTCTTTCCTTCCAAAAATAAGTTACGTGAAGTTTCAGGTCAATTGGACTCCGTTTGATTTTCCTTTTCTTCGAAACCATAAAACAGGGTAAAAACAAAAACTGGCACTGGGCTCTGGGTTAATAGGTTAGTCCCAAAAATGATATAAAAGTGTATAATAAATCATGTAAACATTCAAAATAGTAGATAATATAGCATGGAGCAATCAAAAATTATATATACGCTGGAGACGTATCAAGCATCCCAAGCTTAATTCCTACTCGTCCTCGAGTAGGTAAATGATAAAAATAGAATTTTTGATGTGAAGTGCTACTTGGCATAATTTCAATGTAATTCTTCTTAATTGTGGTATGAATATTCAGATCCGAAAGATTCAAGACAAAAGTTTAACATTGACATAAAAATAATAATACTTCAAGCATACTAACTAAGCAATTATGTCTTCTCAAAATAACATGGCCAAAGAAAGTTCATCCCTAGAAAATCATATAGTTTAGTCATGTTTCATTTTCGTCACACAAGAATGCTCTCATCATGCACAACCCCGATGAAAAGCCAAGCAATTGTTTCATACTTTAGTAATCTCAAACTCATAAACCTTCACGCAATACATGAGCGCGAGCCATGGATATAGCACTATGGGTGGAATAGAATATAATTATGGGGGTTATGTGGAGAAGACAAAAAGGAGAAAGTCTCACATCAACGAGGCTAATCAATGGGCTATGGAGATGCCCACCGATTGATGTTAATGCAAGGAGTAGGGATTTCCATGCAACGGATGCACTAGAGCTATAAATGTGTGAAAGCTCAACAAAAGAAACTAAGTGGGTGTGCATCCAACTTGCTTGCTCATGAAGACCTAGGGAACTTGAGGAGGCCCATTGTTGGAATATACAAGCCACGTTCTATAATGAAAAATTCCCACTAGTATATGAAAGTGACAAAACAAGATACTCTCTATCATAAAGATCATGGTGCTACTTTGAAGCACAAGTGTGGAAAAGGATAGTAGCATTGTCCCTTCTCTCTTTTTCTCTCATTTTTTATTTGGCCTTTCTTTTTTATGGCCTTTTTTTGTTCCTCACTTGGGACAATGCTCTAATAATGATGATCATCACACTTCTATTTATTTACAACTCAATGATTACAACTCGATACTAGAACAAAGATGACTCTATATGAATGCCTCTGGCGGTGTACCGGGATATGCAATGAACCAAGAGTGACATGTATGAAAGAATTATGAATGGTGGCTTTGCCACAAATACTATGTCAACTACATGATCATGCTAAGCAATATGACAATGATGAATGTGTCATGATGAACGGAATGATGGAAAGTTGCATGGCAATATATCTCGGAATGGCTATGGAAATGCCATAATAGGTAGGTATGGTGGCTGTTTTGAGGAAGATATAAGGAGGTTTATGTGTGAAAGAGCGTATCATATCACGGGGTTTGGATGCACCGGCGAAGTTTGCGCCAACTCTCAATGTGAGAAAGGGCAATGCACGGTACCGAAGAGGCTAGCAAGGATGGAAGGGTGAGAGTGCGTATAATCCATGGACTCAACATTAGACATAAAGAACTCACATACTTATTGCAAAAATCTACAAGTCATCAAAAACCTCGGTACTACGTGCATGCTCCTAGGGGGATAGATTGGTAGGAAAAGACCATCGCTCGTCCCCGACCGCCACTCATAAGGAAGACAATCAAATAACACCTCATGTTTCAAATTTGTTACACAACATTTACCATACGTGCATGCTACGGGACTTGCAAACCTCAACACAAGTATTTCTCAATTTCACAACTATTCAACTAGCACAACTTTGATATTATTATCCTCATATCTCAAAACAATCATCAAGTATCAAACTTCTCTTAGTATTCAACACACTCATAAGAGAATTTTATTATTCTTGAATACCTAGCATATTAGGATTTTAAGCAAATTACCATGCTATTAAGACTCTCAAAAGAATCTAAGTGAAGCATGAGAGTTCATCTATTTCTTCAAAATAAAACTACCACCATGCTCTAAAAGATATAAGTGAAGCACTAGAGCAAACGACAAACTACTCCGAAAGATATAAGTGAAGATCAATGAGTAGTCGAATAATTATGCAACTATGTGAAGACTCTCTAACATTTAATAATTTCAGATCTTGGTATTCTATTCAAACAGCAAGCAAAGCAAAATAAAATGACATCTAAGAATATCAAACATCATGTGAAGAAGCAAAAACTTAGGATCAACCGATACTAACCGATAGTTGTTGAAGAAGAAAGGTGGGATGCCAACCGGGGCATCCCCAAGCTTAGATGCTTGAGACTTCTTAAAATATTATCTTGGAGTGCCTTGGGCATCCCCAATCTTGAGCTTTTGTGTCTCCTTAATTCCTCTCATATCACGGTCTCCCTAAATCTCAAAAGCTTCATCCACACAAAACTCAACAAGGACTCGTGAGATAAGTTAGTATAAACCATTGCCAAAACCTTATCATACTCTACTGTAGCAAATCACTAAAATTGTTATTCAACATTGCATACTAAATTCCTCTGCATATTTAATATTCCTATCCTCAAATAGAATCATTAAAGAAGCAAACATATGCAAACATATGCAAACAATGCAAACATAACAGCAATCTGCCTAAACATGACAGTCTGTAAAGAATGCAGCAACATCCATACTTCCCTAGCTCCAAAAATTATGAAATAAAATTCCCACTGTAGTAAATTTATCAGATCTTAATATGCAAAAGGTTTAAACATTTTATCACATTCTGACTTTTCTAGGGAATTATTGCAACAGCGGTAAACTTTCTGTTTTCAAACAGCAACATGTGGACTTCTAAAATAGGCATAGTAAAGGCTATCAATGCCACTTTTATTGAAATAAAAGATGAAAAATATGGTTATAAATAACAGCAAGAAAATCCTAACAAAATAAATTGACGCTCCAAGCAAAACACATATCATGTGGTGAATAAAAATATAGCTCCAAGTAAAGTTACCGATGAACGAAGACGAAAGAGGGGATGCCTTCCGGGGCATCCCCAAGCTTAGGCTCTTGGCTATCCTTGAATATTACCTTGGGGTGACTTGGTCATCCCCAAGCTTAGGCTCTTGCCACTCCATATTCCATAGTCCATCGAATCCTTACCCAAAACTTGAAAACTTCACAACACAAAACTTAATAGAAAACTAGTAAGCTCCGTTAGTATAAGAAAATAAATCACCACTCCAAGGTACTGTAATGAACCCATTCTTTGTTTATATTTGTGCTAAACCTACTGTATTCTAACTTCTCTACTGTTTATAAACTATTTTACTAGCCATAGATTCATCAAAATAAGTAAACAACACACAAAAAACAGAATCTGTCAAAAACAGAACAGTGTGTAGTAATCTGGATCAAACGTGTACTTATGGAACTCATAAAATTCTAAAATAAATTTCTGGACCTGAGGAATTTATCTATTAATCATCTGAAAAAATAATTAACTAAATAGAACTCTCCAATAAAATATGGCAGCAATTCTCATGAGCGCTAAAGTTTCTGTTTTTTACAGCATGATCGCAAAGACTTTCCCCAAGTCTTCCCAAAGGTTCTACTTGGCACAAACACTAATTAAAAGCATAAAACCACATCTAAACAGAGGCTAGATGAATTATGTATTACTAAACAGGAACAAAAGGCAAGGAATAAAAATAAAATTGGGTTGCCTCCCAACAAGCGCTATCATTTAATGCCCCTAGCTAGGCATGATGATTTCATTGATGCTCACATAAAGGATAAGAATTGAAACATAAAGAGAGAATCATGAAGAATATTACTAGCACATTTAAGTCTAACATACTTCCTATGCATAGGGATTTTGTGAGCAAACAACTTGTGGGAACAAGAATCAACTTGCATAGGAAGGTAAAACAAGCATAACTTCAAAATTTTAAGCACATAGAGAGGAAACTTGATATTATTGCAATTCCTACAAGCATATATTCCTACCTCATAATAATTTTCAGTAGCATCATGAATGAATTCAACAATATAACCAGCACCTAAAGCATTCTTTTCATGATCTACAAGCATATAAATTTTACTACTCTCCACACAACCAAAATTCTTCTCATGAATAATAGTGGGAGCAAACTCAACAAAGTAACTATCGTGGGATTGAAAATTGAAATCAAGATGACAAGTTTCATTGTTATTATTATTCTTTAAGGCATACGTGTCATCACAATAATCATCATAGATAGGAGGCATGATTTCATCATAATAAATTTGCTCATCAAAACTTGGGGGACAAAAAATATCATCTTCATCAAACATAGCTTCCCCAAACTTGTGGCTTTGCATATCATTAGCATCATGGATATTCAAGGAATTCATACTAACAACATTGAAATCATGCTCATCATTCAAATATTTAGTGCCAAAAATTTTATAGATTTCTTCTTCTAGCACTTGAGCACAATTTTCCTTTCCATCATACTTACGAAAAATATTAAAAAGGTGAAGCGTATGAGACAAACTCAATTCCATTTTTTTGTAATTTTCTTTTATAAACTAAACTAGTGATAAAACAAGAAACTAAAAGACTCGATTGCAAGATCTAAAGATACACCTTCAAGCGCTAACCTCCCCGGCAACGGCGCTAGAAAAGAGCTTGATGTCTACTACACAACCTTCTTCTTGTAGACATTGTTGGGCCTCCAAGTGCAGAGGTTTGTAGGACAGTAGCAAATTCCGTCAAGTGGATGACCTAAGGTTTATCAATCTGTAGGAGGCGTAGGATGAAGATGGTCTCTCTCAAGCAACCCTGCAACCAAATAACAAAGAGTCTCTTGTGTCCCCAACACACCCAATACAATGGTAAATTGTATAGGTGCACTAGTTCGGCAAAGAGATGGTGATATAAGTGGTATATGGATGGTAGATAATAGTTTTTGTAATCTGAAAATATAAAAACAGCAAGGTAACTAATGGTAAAAGTGAGCATAAACGGTATCACAATGCCAGGAAATAAGGCCTAGGGCTCATACTTTCACTAGTGCAAGTCCTCTCAACAATAATAGCATAATTGGATCACATAACTATCCCTCAACATGCAAAAAAGAGTCACTCCCAAGTTACTAATAGCGGAGAACAAACGAAGAGATTATGGTAGGGTACGAAACCACCTCAAAGTTATTCTTTCCAATCAATCCGTTGGGCTATTCCTATAAGTGTCACAAACAGCCCTAGAGTTCGTACTAGAATAACACGATAAGACACAAATCAACCAAA
The DNA here is from genome assembly GCF_018294505.1 of Triticum aestivum. Classification (NCBI taxonomy): domain Eukaryota; kingdom Viridiplantae; phylum Streptophyta; class Magnoliopsida; order Poales; family Poaceae; genus Triticum; species Triticum aestivum. The sequence goes on along the minus strand of NC_057800.1, from coordinate 655,283,915 downwards.
ACCCTAATGTCACCTAGATACTCCAATGTCACCTCAAGTATCCGTGGGTAGGATTATATGATATGCGTCACACAATCTCAGATTCATCTATTCAACCAACACATAGAACCTCAAAGAGTGCCCCAAAGTTTCTACCGAAGAATAACGACGAAAACGTGTGCCAACCCCTATGCATAGGTTCATGGGCGGAACCCGCAAGTTGATCACCCAAACATACATCAAGTGGATCAATAGAATACCCCATTGTCACCACGGGTATCCCAGGCAAGACATACATCAAGTGTTCTCAAATCTTTAAAGACTCAATCCGATAAGATAACTCCAAAGGGGAAACTCAATTCATTACAAGAGAGTAGAGGGGGAGGAGAAACATAAGATCCAACTATAATAGCAAAGCTCGCGATACATCAAGATCGTGCCAAATCAAGAACACAAGAGAGAGAGAGAGAGAGAGAGAGATCAAACACATAGCTACTGGTACATACCCTCAGCCCCGAGGGAGAACTACTCCCTCCTCGTCATGGAGAGCACCGGGATGATGAAGATGGCCACTGGAGAAGGATTGCCCCCTCCGGCGGGGTGCCGGAACGGGTCTAGATTGGTTTTTGGTGGCTACGGAGGCTTCTGGCGGCGGAACTCCCGATCTATTGTGCTCTCCGATGTTTTTAGGGTATATGGAGATATATAGGCGGAAGAAGTACGTCAGGGGGGCCACGAGGGGCTCACGAGGGTGGAGGGCGCGCCCCCTGCCTCGTGGCCTCCTCGTAGAGCCCCCAACATGCACTCCAAGTCTTCTGGGCTTCTTTCCTTCCGAAAATGAGTTTCGTGAAGTTTCTGGTCAATTGGACTCCGTTTGATTTTCCTTTTCTTCGAAACCCTAAAACAGGGTAAAACAGAAATTGGCACTGGGCTCTGGGTTAATAGGTTAGTCCCAAAAATGATATAAAAGTGTATAATAAAGCCCATAAACATTCAAAATAGTAGATAATATAGCATGGTGCAATCAAAAATTATAGATACGTTGGAGACATATCAACAAGCGAGTTGTCTTCTCCTGCACAAAAGCGGGTCATCAGAGTGGTAAGGGCTGACATGGCTTTTGATTTTTCTTTACCGATGTGGCGGGCGAGCCACTCGTCCCAGACGCTATGTTTGAACGCCGCTAGGGCTTCCGCATCCGGACAATCGACGATTTGGTTCTTTTTAACTAAGAACCTAGTCCAGAGCTTCCTCACTGACTCTCCAGGCTGTTGAACTTTATGGCTTAAGTCATCGGCGTTTGGAGGCCGGACATATGTGCCTTGGAAGTTGTCGTGGAAGGCGTCTTCCAAATCCTCCCAGATGCCAATAGAGTCTTCTGGCAGACTGTTCAACCAGTGCCGAGCTAGACCTTTGAGTTTTAACGGGAAGTATTTGATGGCATGAAGGTCATCTCCGCGGGCCATGTGGATATGGAGGAGGAAATCCTCGATCCACACCGTGGGATTAGTTGTTCCATCATACGATTCGATATTTACGGGTTTAAATCCTTTTGGGAATTCGTGCTCCATTACTGCCACAGCCCCAGATCAGCCCTTGTTTGTTTTTGCTTTAGCATCCATGCAACATGTTTAAATTTTATGAAATTTGAAATGGGGATGACCAAGCCCTAACACCAAAGCATTGTAAATAGGTTCAACTTCAAAATATTTTCCAAAAACCCAAATTGGTTTGCAAAAATGTTCATGATCACCGGAAAAGGGTGAAAACCATATCCAGAGATGATGGATATTTTTCCAAGACATTTTTGGATTTTTGAATAAACCATATTGTATTTGACTTTGGGCATTAAATACTATAAATAATTTAAATGTTCAAATAAATGTTGGAAATTGTTAAGGGTCACTGAATAATTCAGAAAGCACCCATAATTATTTCCAGGATTTTATAAAATGATTTGATATTTTAAATCAAATCAAAAACAAATTGCAGAAATAGAAAAGAGAAATAAAAACAGAAATAGAAAGGGAGAGAAGGCCACCTGGGCCACCTACCTGGCGCCCACTTACCTGGCCCAGCTCCCCCAGCCGGCCCAGCCCACCGCCGCCCCCCCTCCCCTGTCGTCTTCCTCCCTGCCAGGAGGACGGACACCGCGACGCCGCCGCGCGCGCCACCTCCACCCTGCTCGGCCACCTCCTGCTTCCTCTCGTCGCCCTGGACCCCGTCCGCGACGCCACGCACCCTCCCAGGCCTCGCACTCTCCCCGTGCCTTCTCCCCCCTTTCTCTGGCTCCCTCTCTCCTCCACCGAGCGGAGCCCCGTCGCCACCGACGTTGTTCGCCGCGGCCACCACCACCGCCTCGTCTCCCCGACGCGCCCAGAAACTCTGCCACTTCGTCCTCTACCTCCTCAACGAGCCACGAGGCCCCGGACGTGCCGCAACACCGCCCTCGATGTCTTCTTCAACCTCGGGACCGCCGGCCATCTTCGTCAAATTCGTCGGCTCCGGACCGTCCCCGACCTCGCCGAGCGTCCCCTCGTCATCGCCGTGAGCCACTGACCTTCTCCCCTAACTCAGCATGCTCTCCTCCGTGCCGTAGCGCCGTTCCCCACGAGCACCGAAGCCACCGTCCGCCATTGCTGCTGCACGCATAGCCTCCGTGCTCCCCTGGCCTCACTGTGCTGCTCTTAGTGCTCCCCATGTCTAGCAGGTGCTGCCCAGCCTCTCCATTTGCTCACTGATGCACCGTAGCGACGCGCCCGAGCACCACCGAACACCATCGCCGCCAAAGCTTGTCGCCGGCATGAGTTCCGGCGACCCCACGACCTCCCACTTGGTCCTCTGGATGCGCGAGAGCAAGGGCCATCCCCTGGCGCCCTCAGCGCGCCAAGCTGACGCCTCTAGCGTAAGTCCGGCGTGCCCCCACCGTGTCCTGTGGTCGCCGCCGGCTGGTCTCCGGTGGCTGACGTGGCACCATTAGTTTAGGTGCTAATCGCGTTTAGTCAGTGTCGCGTGTCGATGACATATGGGCCCCACGCCCTTAACAAACCACGGTTTAACCCCTGTTTAGTTTAAGTTAACCACAGTGGCCCCACGCGTCGGAGTTGACCTAGCTGACGTGGCCGTTGACCGGTCCCACCTGTCAGTGAGTTAAACAACCCTGTGTCACTGACGTGTGGCCCCCACACGTCAGGTTTGACCAGCAGCAGCGTCTGTTGACCTGCTGACGTCACGGTGACGCACTGCTGACGCAGTAAATGTTTTCTGGAATTTAAATAATTCTTAAATGATTTATTATTTTCAGAAAATGTCCTAAACTTCTAAAAATCATAGAAATTCAACCGTAACTCCAAATTAAATAATTTATATATGAAAAATTATCAAAAAAATTCAAGGAATCCATCTGTACCATTTTCATGCATGTTAGAACAACTTATAGCTGATGTTTAGCACAAATCAATTAAATGGCATTTGAATAATCACATATGGAGTTTGAATTTGAATCTTGTATTCAAACCAACTTCATTTAATCTGTTGCTAGTTGCATTAGCCCAAAACACATTCATTTTGCCATGTCATGATCATGCATCATATTGTGCATTGCATTGATTGTGTTCCCTTCTGTGTTACCGGTATTTGTCCCCTCTCGATAGACGTGATACCGAGGATGTGATCGTTGACACTGATGAAGACTCAATGTTATCTTCAGAAGTGCCAGGCAAGCAAAACCCCCTTGTTCATTCCGATAAAATCCCACTCTCTCGCTCCTGCTCTCTTACTGCATTAGGACAACATCGATTCAACTGTTATTTGCTGCGGTAGCTGAACCCCTTTGTCCTTTGCATGACCTGTCATTGCCACAGTAAATAGATGAAACCCACTAGCATGAGTAGGAGTTGTTTGAGCCCTGTTGTGCCTACTCATTCATGTTTGTTTGTCATGCCTGCTATTGCTTAGAGTTGAGTCAGGTCTGATTCATCGGGGATGAATCAGAGGCGTGTGAACATGTCCTACTGTGTGTGAGCTAAGTGTGTGAACACGTTTTGGTAAAGGTAGCGGTGAGAGGCCATGTAGGAGTACATGGTGGGTTGTCTCATTGCAGCCGTCCTCAGGAACTGAGTTCTGTGTTTGTGATCCATGATTCAGCTACTACCATACATTGGGCCCTGAAATATGACCCCGCTCGACTTCTTATTCACCCTAGTCCTCTGTCCAGGAGTTGCAAGTAGTTTCTGGTGTTTGTAGCTTACTGGAGGCCGTGGACAGCGCTGACCGTAGGGGTGGGCTGTGATGCGGTAGGTACGTGGCACGGTGTACCGGATGCCCGTTTGGTATCTCGGGAACCCTGTTCACATCGTTTGGGGCTGTGAGCGAAACTCCGGCCGGATCTCCTCATGGATGGAACCCGAATAGGCGATAAACCTGGACTAGAGACTTGAGTGTTTAGGTAGGTCGTGGTCTACACCCACGTCGGCTTTCGCTTGAAGTCTGCCGAGCACATGTCGTGTGCAGACGCTAAGTGGTGGAAACATGTATGAAGAAGTACACCCCTGCAGGGTTAAAATCATCTATTCGAATAGCCGTGTCCGCGGAAAAGGACTTCTGGGTTGCTTATATCAGTTCATAGACAAGTGAAAGTGGATACTCTAAAATACGCAAGATAAGCGTGAGTGCTATGGATGGCGTTCTCGTAGGGAGACGGGAGCGGATCCATAGTGGTGTATTGATATGGTGAATATGTGGACTCGTGTGCGCCACCTCAAAAGAGTTACTTGCAGTCGTAGTTCAGGATAGCCACCGAGTCAAAGCTGGCTTGCTGCAGTTAAACCCCACCATCCCTTTGTTGATAATGATGCATATGTAGATAGTTCTGATGTAAGTCTTGCTGGGTACATTTGTACTCACGTTTGCCTATTTTATGTTTTTGCAGAGAGACTTCAGTCTCACTAGTATTTCCGCGTGGTCTTCGACGTTTAGCTTGTTACCTCAGCTACGATCTTGTGCCTCGGCAGGATTTGGTAGATAGTCAGGCTTCTCAGCCTTTTTCATTTGTAGATGTCTGTACTCAGACATGATAGCTTCCGCTTGTGCTTTGATTTGTATGCTTTGAATGTTGGGTCATGAGACCCATGTTTGTAATATCTCGCTCCTCGGAGCCTATTGATAAATTACTCGAGTCATAGAGTCATGTTGTGATGCCATGTTGTATTTGCATATATCGAGCATATTGTGTGTATGTTATTGAAATGCTTGGTATGTGTGGGATCTGACTATCTAGTTGTTTATCTTTAGTAGCCTCTCTTACCGGGAAATGTCTCCTAGTGTTTCCACCGAGCCATGGTAGCTTGCTACTGCTCCGGAACACTTAGGCTGGCCGGCATGTGTCCTTCTTTGTTCCTGTGTCTGTCCCTTCGGGGAAATGTCACGCGATGAATACCGGAGTCCTGTTAGCCTGCTACAGCCCGGTTCACCGGAGCCCTGCTAGCCCAGTGCTACAGCCTGGATTCACTCGTTGATGACCGACACGTTCGATGCTGGGTCATGGATGCCTGTCCCTGTAAGTCTGTGCCACTTTGGGTTTACGACTAGCCATGTCAGCCCGGGCTCCTTATCATATGGATGCTAGCGACACCGTCATATACGTGTGCCAAAAGGCACAAACGGTCCCGGGCTAAGGTAAGGCGGCACCCGTGGGAATACCGTGCGTGAGGTCGCAAAGTGATATGAGGTGTTACATGCTAGATCGATGTGGCATTGAGTCGGGGTCCTGACAATTACTTCGTTTGTGGAGCAAAGGGGGTGTGCGGCGCCTCTATGTTGGGCCACATTGCGACGTAGCTCCGATGGAGTCCGTCTGCGGTTTTCGGCCCGGGTGTGACTAGGCTTGTCATGTCCGAATAGATAGCCGTTGTCACGTGTCGAGGCACGTCCTCGCGATCCATAGACCGATCTAGTATGTCCTGCTCTATTGTCCAGGTCCTGCCGAAGGTCATATGAGTGACCACGAGCTGTGTTGTCTCTGCCTTTTTGGTGAGGAGGGTCAGGATGGTGTTCGGCTTGAGTTGCCGCTTTGTCCCGACCACGTGGTGGTCGGTTAGCCGCATTGTGCGGTGATGGTATGGGCTTCGGTGCCTCGTCATCAAACTGAGGTAGCAATTTGCGCTTTAGGTAACTTTTGACTGGGCGCTTGAGGCCATATTCTTCGGCTGCTAGGACGTCAATCCATCTATCGTTGAGCAGATCTTGGTCAGCTTGAAGCTGCTGCTGCTTCCTTTTCAGGCTCCTTGTAGTGGCTATTAGCCGGCGCTTAAAGCGCTCCTGCTCCTGAGGTTCCTCGGGCACGATAAAATCCTCGCTGCCGAGACTCACCTCATCCTTAGAGAGTGGAAGGTAATTACTGTCCTCCGAGTCATCATTTATGGCCTGTTCGTCAGGGCTAACTTGCCAGTTTTCTCGATCGTCATGTTCAGCAGTTCGTTCATCGGGATCTTCTCTATTTTCGGCACCGTCCGGAGTGTTGTCCTCTCCTGTGTCTGTATCGTTGTTTATTCCAAGACGCGACTTAGAGCGGCGCCGCTGACGCTGGCGTTTTGGTTGTATCACAGGAGGTTTGTCCTCGACTGGGTCTGCTTTCTCGTTGTCGTTAGTCCTCTTAGGTGTATCCACCATGTATACATCATAGGAAGAGGTGGCTATCCCGCGTTCGGTAAACAGCGGGTCCTGGCCCAGTTCCTCATTGGCATCGTCGTCCATACCGTCGATGTCTTCAGAGCCGTAGTCGAGCGAGTCGGTTAAGTCTTCGACAGTGTGTATGAAGTGGGCGGTGGGTGGGAAGCAAAATTCTCCGTTATCAATCTCCAGCTCGAACCGGATAGAGTTCGGCTATGAGCCCCCCGCTAAGGATAGTGCTCTTAACGAGCCGGAAGATGTCCACGGCGCTGAATTCGGTGATCGATGACCGATCGTGCTTGATGTGCGCGGACATGCATAGTTCGGAACCTGTAGCCGGAGACGGGTTCGTAGTTCCGGTGACATAGATGTCTCTTGAAGTTAAGTCTGTGTGCGGGTCCAACGCCACTGAGACCGTGGATTCCGCAGCGGGGTTGAGCTTCCCTTCTTCGGATGGAGCGATCTGCTCCGGATCTATGGCTGGAGCGACTATAGGTACTAACTCCTGTGTGTGGGCTGATGACAGATTTAGGTCATGTTCATCGTGGTGGCAGAGAGCGGCTGCCGTGGTCTCGAGTCCGTCGAAGATCAAGTCTCCACGGGTATCTGCGACGTAGTTCAAGTTTCCAAATCTGACCTGGTGGCTAGGGGCGTAGCTTTCGATCTGCTCCAGATGGCCAAGTGAGTTGGCCCGCAGTGCCAAGCCGCCGAACACGAGGATCTGTCCGGGGAGGAAGACTTCTCCTTGGACAGCATCGTTGTAGATGATTGAAGGAGCCATCAAACCTTTTGAGGACGGCACAGTGGAACTCTCAATGAAAGCACCAATGTCGGTGTCAAAACCGGCGGATCTCGGATAGGGGGTCCCGAACTGTGCGTCTACGATCGATGGTAACAGGAGATGGGGGACACAATGTTTACCCAGGTTCGGGCCCTCTCTATGGAGGTAATACCCTACTTAATGCTTGATTGATCTTGATGAATATGAGTATTACAAGAGCTGATCTACCACGAGATCGTAATGGCTAAACCCTAAAAGTCTAACCTGGCTATGATTATTCCGGGCATATCTACAGACCTAGCCCTCTGGTTTATATAGACATAGGAGGGATCTAGGTTTACACAAGGTCGGTTACAAAGAAAGGAATCTTCATAGTCGGTCGCCAAGCTTGCCCTCCACGCCTAGGCGAGTCCCATCCGGATAGAGGTAGAGTCTTCGGTCTTCGTATCTTCATGTCCCAACATTCCGGCCCATATCCAATAGGTCGGACGCCCGAGGACCCCTTAGTCCAGGACTCCCTCACTACCGTCGTACTAAGCAAAATAAGATGCATAAAAGATAAACATCACATGCAATCAATATAAGTGATATGATATGGCCATCATCATCTTGTGCCTTTGATCTCCATCTCCAAAGCACCGTCATGATCACCATCATCACCGGCTTGACACCTTGATCTCCATCATAGCATCATTGTCGTCTCGCCAACTATTGCTTCCACGACTATCTCTACTGCTTAGTGATAAAGTAATGCAATTACATGGCGATTGCATTTCATACAATAAAGTGACAACCATATGGCTCCTGCCAGTTGCCGATAACTTTGTTACAAAACATGATCATCTCATACAACAAATTATATAATCACGTATTGACCATATCACATCACAACATGCCCTGCGAAAACAAGTTAGACGTCCTCTACTTTGTTATTGCAAGTTTTACGTGGCTGCTACGGACTTAGCAAGAACCATTCTTACCTACGCATCAAAAACCACAATGATTTTTCATCAAGTGTTCTGTTTTAACCTTAAACAAGGACCGGGCGTAGTCACACCCGATTCAACTAAAGTTGGAGAAACAGACACCCACTAGCCACCTGTGTGCGAAGCACGTCGGTAGAACCAATCTCATGAACGCGGTCATGTAATGTTGGTCTGAGCCGCTTCATCCAACAATACCGCCGAATCAAACTATGACATGCTGGTAAGCAGTATGACTATTATCGCCCACAACTCTTTGTGTTCTACTCGTGCATATAACATCTACGCATAGACCTGGCTCGGATGCCACGGTTGGGGAATGTGGTATTTCAAAAAAAATCCGACGATCACGCAAGATCTATCTAGGAGATGCATAGCAACGAGAGGGGAGAGTCTGTCTACGTACCCTCGTAGACCGAAAGCAAAGCGTTTAGTAACGCAGTTGATGTAGTCGAACGTCTTCGCGATCCAACCGATCAAGTACCGAACGCACGGCACCTCCGCGATCTGCACACGTTCAGCTCGGTGACGTCCCTCGTACTGTTGATCCAGCTGAGGCCGAGGGTGAGTTCCGTCAGCACAATGGCATGTTGACGGTGATGATAAAGTTACCGACGCAGGGCTTCGCCTAAGTACTACAACAATATGATCGAGGTATAATATTGTGGAGGGGGCACCGCACACGGCTAAAGATCAACTTGTGTGTCTATGGGGTGCCCCCTCCCCTATATATAAAGGAGGGGAGGCGGAGGAGGGGAGGCCACAAGGGGCGCGCCCAAGGGGGGAATCCTACTCCTAGTAGGAGTAGGTTTCCCCCTTTCCTAGTCCAAGTAGGAGAAGAAGGAAGGAGAGGAAGAAGAGAAGGAAAGGGGGGGCGGCCCCCTAGCCCTAGTCCAATTCGGTTTGGGATAGGGGGGGCATGCGCCACCTCTTGGCCTGCCTTCTCTCTACCACCACTAGGCCCATGAGGACCAATAACTTCCCGCGAGGGGGGGGTCCGGTAACCCCCGGTACTTCGAAACGACCCGAACCATTCCGTTGTCCGACTGTAGCCTTCCAATATATGAATCTTTATGTCTCGACTATTTCGAGACTCCTCGTCATGTCTGTGATCACATCCGGGACTCCGAACAACCTTCGGTACATCAAATCACACAGCTCATAACACATATCATCATCGAACGTTAAGCGTGCGGACCCTACGGGTTCGAGAACTATGTAGACATGACCGAGACTCATCTCCGGTCAATAACCAATAGCGGAACCTGGATGCTCATATTGGTTCCTACATATTCTATGAAGATCTTTATCGGTCAAACCGCATAACAACATACTTTGTTCCCTTTGTCATCGGTATGTTACTTGCCCGAGATTCCATCATCGGTATCATCATACCTAGTTCAATCTCGTCACTGGCAAGTCTCTTTACTCGTTCTGTAATGCATCATCCCGTGACTAACTCTTTAGTCACATTGCTTGCAAGGCTCATAGTGGTGTGTATTACCGAGAGGGCCCAGAGATACCTCTCCGATACACGGAGTGACAAATCCTAATCTCAATCTATGCCAACTCAACAAATACCGTCGGAGACACCTGTAGAGCATCTTTATAATTACCCAGTTACGTTGTGACGTTTGATAGCACACAAGGTGTTCCTCCGGTATTCGGGAGTTGCATAATCTCATAGTCATAGGAACATGTATAAGCTATGAAGAAAGCAATAGCAATAAACTAAACGATCATAGTGCTAATCTAATGGATGGGTCTAGTCCATCACATCATTCTCTAATGATGTGATCCCGTTCATCAAATGACAACACATGTCCATGACTAGGAAATTTAACCATCTTTGATTAACGAGCTAGTCAAGTAGAGGCATACTAGGGACACTCTGTTTGTCTATGTATTCACACATGTACTAAGTTTCCGATTAATACAATTCTAACATGAATAATAAACATTTATCATGATATAAGGAAATATAAATAACAACTTTATTATTGCCTCTAGGGCATATTTCCTTCAATAAAAATGTTCTTATATTATGGGACGGAGGGAGTACCTTATAGACAAACTTACTTAATCTCCTAAAGAAGATCGTTCATTCATGTTTATCAACAACCCAAGAAGCCAATACTTTCCGCAAGTATGACTTCATCAACTGTGATTCTAACCTCCAGATTTATAGTACAACGTAAATAACTAATATGCATCTAAAAACTTCAATCCTATACATGAAACCCAGGATTTACCTTCTATATGCCATCTCAACTGATCAAAACGGGAGACAGATAAATTCAGGGAAGAAAAAACAATAAAAATGCAACTAACCCCTGCCAATCAAAGAAAAATTGTGAAAGTTGGTAATTGCTTGAAATGTAAACTGTATAAGAACCAAAATCATCTAAATTTAACAACAGAAAACATGATGCGATGAGCAATAAGCCTGGAGACAGTCCCTACATCGACTTTTCAACACAGGCACTAACATTTCGTGTCGAAACCCTAGCACAATCCGTGGTGTACTATGGGGATGGTGGTGGTTACAAGGGTGTGGAAGGATGTGGATGAGGTTAGCATACCCATGGAGGTGCTCACGGAGGTGATCCATGGCAACAAACAGGGACAGTCTCACGGAGTCGCAGTTGTCCTCTTGATAGCAGGAAGGAAGAAAACTCATAAGCAATTAATGACATTTTAAAAAATCTGGCTAAGGTAAGGAGGTGGTGCCGTGGACGGATGCCGGAAGAGGAGGCGCAGGCGGTGGTGCGTAAGTTCACGGGTAGAACAAATGTCACCCCTCCATCAACACTAGGATGTGCTGATCGAGGGGTAAATGCGGAGCAGCGGCCCATTTTACTTTGTCTTGGCCTGCTCTGGAGAAGTGGCGCGGTAGGCCCAAGAGGACATAGCGGGACGTTAGCAACATCCACTCCGTTGGGTTTTTTTTTTCAGGGAAACAACCACTCCGTTCCTTTGGTTTCTTTTTTCAGGGAAACATCCACTCCCTTAGGTTTTTTTTCCAAGGAAACATCCACTCCGTTGGGGTTTTTTTTCCAAGGAAACACCCACTCCGTTGGTGAGATTAATCGGATGGCTCACGAGTTCAGGTAGCTGAGAGAGCTCGTAACTAGCCCCATTTTACTGTTTCTTATAATAATTAGTAATGTGTGATGTGAGGATGTGTGGAAATACAGTTATGCAATAAGAATAATATATACTGTACTCTGTCAGGCGATGTGCCGGCGTCGTTTTGCTGCAGCTCTTGGCGCCGGAGGTTGGAGCTTCCCAGCTCTTGGCGCCAGCGTCAGCGAATGGGTGCCGGAATCACAGCCACAGGCACCGATAAAACAGGCTGAGTTCTTCATTACAACAACTAAGCAAACCAGTACTTACCGCAGAGCATATTTCACAGCGACGTCTAACTAAACTGCAAAGGTAAAGGACTACTAACACACCACACGCTTCACTAGTAACTACTCCCTCCGTCTCATAATATAAGAGCAGTTTTTTACACTACACTACAGAGCACGAAACAGGGTCTACGATATTCTAGGGGAAGTCGACGCAGAAGCGGATCCATGCCACTGGCAGAAGCGGCAAAGTACAGGCCATGCCTGGTTTAGTCCAGATGCTTCGGCAAAAGAAAGGTGGAACATCCAGTCACTTCGATCCAACATCGCCATGGAGTTTACTTCATAAACATGCGCATGCCACCGAGAATCATCTTACCTTCTTCGTCAAGCTCGTCCTCATCCTCGTACACACCATCAAGGTAGCGGGAAAGATCGCAGTAGTCGCCGTAATCTTCCGAGCCAAGCTCGTAGTCAGAACAGGATCCCATATAATCATGCAGAAAGGACTCTGAATCCGCACGAATAGGGCTCTTAACAACCAAGTCATAGTCATCGGCTGAGTCATTCGGAAGCATCAGTGTGCTTATCCTGGCACACTTTGCACGCAGGGCGTCATCCATGGTGACGTTGAAACAGTGGCGGATGTCAAGGGACTCCACATGGCGGCAATTGTCCAGGATGGCTGTCAGTCCTTTGTTGGTGAGGATATTGCCAAACAGCTGCAAAGAGCGTAGCTCGTGCATAGTCGCAATCCCCAAGGCTTCCTCGTCCTTTCCATAGACACTAGCTTCAAAATCACAGAACACATCCTTGCTCAGTCTGAAGCGCTTCAGTTGTGGGCATGCTTTGCCGATAACCCCAAAGACACCACTGTCATTCACATTTGGACAGAGTGAAAGCTCGAGCTCCTCAAGCAAATGGAACTTCATTATCGCCTCTGTAAGTCTATCATAGCAAGAAATGAGGCGAAGACTCTTAAGAGATGGTGCCCTGCAAATTAACACTTGGATCTCAATAACCAATAAATATGCTGTGTGTATAAAACAGGCAGCTAGAGTGTATGTTTTGAAAGACTTGCATAGCTCCAATCACAGTCCACGCATAGAACATTTCATAAATTCAGATCATTGCATAGCATCACAGGTACACAATTTAGAGGGTTTTAGAATTAACTTAATGATTAATTGTTAGGTTGAACAGAGAATATTTCAGGGATGCTAACTTGTCGATGTCTGCAATTGCAGATTGCATATAAGTTGCACTCTGACATATGTACTCAGCTGAGTTCGTTCTGTGTAACCATAACATTTAACTCAAATTATTGCGAATTCGACAGTTTCACCAGGAAATGGTCAGAAGCCTGAAAAGCTAACTTCCAAATGTAGTTTTCCTCGAACCAATCCAAAGAAGCCGCCCACATTGCATTATGAAACGAATACGTGAAGTACCTGACTGAGTTCAATGCCAGACCATGCATAGGCTGAAGACGCAACATCAATGTCTGGTTGGATGTAAACTGAATATTCATTATAAATGAGAGGTGGGTGTTGGCGCCGCCTCCTCGCAGTGCAGCGCCGCTCTTCTTCTTCCTCTATCTCACACAATTCAACTCTCTCTTCTCTGTTGCTTTGTTCTTCTCTCAAGAACACACGAATGCACATGGTGGGAAAAACTCAGAAACCCACACATACACACACACCTCACCGTGGAGAGAGACTAGCTTTGCTTTCTACTCCCGGTGAGACACACATACACTACATTGTTTTGCCCAGCCCTCACGGCCACACCTTTTACATTCACTTGTTCAACTTAAATAGCCAAGTACAGGACTCACACACGCACCCACTAATCCCACGCACACACGCATGCATGGTCAGGTCAAGCCCACGGTTGCTTGATCTGATTAGTACTCCACGGGCTAGCTACACACACACGCTTGGGTAACAGCCAAGTCTGCAGAATCTTTGGATACACACGTATAGGACCAAGCCTCAACTAATTGCATCCTATTCTTCCTCCACGCAGAACTGCCTCGCGACTCGGATGCTCCGGCTCCATAGCTAGCTAACTAATCCATCCATGCATGCATGCTACTAATGGAACGGCACATCCACAATTTAGTGCCACACACGGGTCAGGCGGCGCTTACAACTTGACATGACTACGTGCATGACTACTAAATAAATATGATGAAAAACAAAACAACAAGGTTAACTCTAACAGTGGGCACAGAGGAATAGGTTCATGTGCATGTTGCGGGGTACATCGATCACCTGAGGGTGGCTAAATGTTGGGATAAGAGAAAGAAACGAATACGTGAAGTACCCGACTGAGTTCAATGCCAGACCATGCATAGGCTGACGACGCAACATCAATATCTGGTTGGATGTAAACTGAACATTTCTTATAAATAAGAGGTGGGCACAGAGGAAAAGGTTCATGTGTGTGTTGCGGGGTACATCGATCACTTGGCGGTGGCTAAATGTTGGGATATGAGAAATTCAGCGGAATAGAATTTGAGGCGGTGTCAGAATCATCCTATGGTTGGAAACTTTCAGAATCAATTGTTAGATTTGACAGTGAACATTTCAGGCATGCTAACTTGTCGATGCCTGTAATAGCAGGTTGCATATTAGGTTAAATTCTGCACCCTAGCGTATGAACTCAGCTGAGTTCGTTCTGTTTAAGAATTAACATAACTCAAATTATTGCCAATTTGACTGCTTCCCCAGAAAATGCTCAAAAGCCCTGAAAAGTTAACTCGCAACTGTATTCTGTTTCAAACCAAACCAAAAAAGCCTTCCCCATTGTATAGGATCAATGCATAGGCTGCCAACATAACATCAATTTTTGGTTGGATGGAAACTCAGCATCCAACTGAATCATGGACTGAGAGCTGGTACAGAGGAACAGGTTCATGTTCATGTCTGCATTTTACCCTTTGCTAAACTCTATGTACTCCGAAGAACCTATGGTTTGTAATGTTAGAAATCGGAGAGGAAACTCTCTTTCTAAGGAGCACGATAAAATTGCATGATTCCTACGGAGCACGGACGCAAAATTTCTAGCGATTTTTTCCGCGGACAGTAAACGAGACCCAAAGCACATACATTGCAGGGAATATCAATGGAAACAGAGCGCGTAGCCAATGCGAAACAAATCAAATCAAATCAAAACGGAAGCCCCTGAAATCAGGGGAGGGGATGGGGGGATTCAGAATCTCACTGGTCGGCGAGATAGAAGAGGAAGTCGTGGTCACGGGCGTACTCGCCCCAGAACGCCTCGCACCTCCCCGCGCTGCGGCGGACGGCGGCCTGGGCCATCCCGTGGAGGTTGACCTCGTTCTCGAGATCGGCGTGGCCCAGCATGTTGATGCGGCGCCACAGCTCCGGCTCATCGCGGGCGGCGCCGCGCCAGGAGCGGCACACCTGGCCGGGGCCCATAAGGATGTCGACGTGGTCGAGCTTGTGGAGGATGGTCAAGATCGCGTCCAGCGGCAGCTCCGCCCAGTTCCTCGTCTCCGTCTCATCCGCGGCGTGCCGTCCGCCGCTCCTGCCTCGACGACGGCGGGACGAGGAGGATGAGGGCATCGCGAGGTGTGGGTGTGAGGACTGAGGGTTAGGGTTCGGGGAAGGAAGGCGCGGGAATGGTGGCAGCAGGTGAGTACACGTGTGGCGCGGGAGTGGTGAGGAAACTGGCAGCAGCCAGCAGGTGAGTGTAGAAGACTCGGGTCAACTGAACGTGGGGTAATTTTTGACGCGTATGTACACGTGTAAGCTTCAAAAAAAAATACACATGTAGCTCACGAAAAATATTTACGCCACCATATCAATTGTGATTATGTACCAAAACATGCCTTATTGAACCAGTTCTTTTGGACGGCTTAAAAAACAAGTTGTCTCTTCCTGACTTAAAAAATTAGCCGCTCTTAAAAATGAGTGAGCCTTCTATATTAGTTATCCTGTAACTAGCTCAGAAGCCCCAGTAATCAAAGGAGGCGGCTTATGATTTTTTTTGGAAAGAGATGGTTTATTTTTCAAGTCACCAAAAGAACTAGCCCTTAGTCAATTACATATGTATAAATGGATGCCCAAGAATCTTAAACAGCGCAACGCGCGATTGAGGGCGACATTTAAGATTCCCATGCTATTCTAAAAAACGCCTTCTAAGCTAACTAGATTTGAGGCGATTTGAAAAACATCTGCAAAGCTACATAGAACCTGAGACGGTTTTGAAAAATGCCTTCAAAGGTGCATACAGCTAAGGCAGTTTATAAACATGCCTCCTTAAGCACGATTTTGAGGCGTTTATAAAAACGCCTTGGCCAAAATGCCTCTTTTTCTCAATCATGTTGTAGCGAGGGGCTGAAAATCTATGACAACTTGAACGCTTCCGAAGCTCCAGAAGCAGTTGACGAGATGGGAGTGGTGGGAAGCGATGGTAGAAGCAGAGGCTTGCAGGTGTTTTGGCACAGGGAACTGAAAATGACACTTCTAGAAAATTGCACAATAACAGCTCCAAGTCTGCATACAACATTCAGTTCATCACTCGAATTGCAATGCCGCAACTTTAACATGCATGAAAAATCAAGGCTGAGCCTATGGTCAGATTCTTCATTTGGACCTTGCTCCAGAACAGGTTGTGGACTGCGGATCGCCTTGCGGTTCGAGGATGGCCTCACAATGATCGCTGCAGCACCTGTGATCAACTTCCGGAGTCTGTGCAGCACCTCTTGCTTGACTATCATTTTGCCAAGGAGATTTGGCATTCCTTTCAGTCTTCACACCTTGAAGTCACTTCTGCTATCCTTTCTGCCACCTCTATTCAGCCCTACTGGACGACTTCAATCAGATGCAAGATCTTGCATGACAATCTTCATGCACCAACGGTGGCAGCATACATTGCTTGGAATATTTGAAACGAGCGAAATAGGAGGATTTTTCAACAGAAGACGACAACCGCACCTGGAGTTCATACGATGATTAGAGATGAGATAGGCCTCTTTGTTGGGCCTTGGGAGTTTTAGTTGTTTTTTCTCTCCGGGCCTGGTTGCCGCTTGGTAACCTGGCTTTTCTTTCCTCCTACCCCTTGGCTATTTCGTTGCCATTCTGTACAACTTTCCCTCTACTAAATGAAAAGGCAGAGCTCCTGCCATTGCCCGTAAAAAAAACTTCATTGGCGTCCGTACAACGAGTCCATGTAAAGGGCATGGCGTATCACCGGATATATCTTCACTCTCTCTATGAACGGGCTGATCCACCGTGTGGATTGTTTTTGGTGATTTCAATGAGATTTTGTATAAAAATAAAAACCGACAAGGTAACTTTAAAGGCCCCAATATTATATATTAAGACTATGTTCGGCAATACTCCGCTCCTCTGCCAAGGAGCGGAGCGGGAGGACCACCCATTTGGTGGCTTGTCAAAATTCCGCTGAATACCGCTTCGCTCCTCAGCGGAGTTACATAGCGGAGAGATTTCGAACGGCCTCCAAATGTAAAAGGTCTCTGCGTCATTCTAAATGTAAAAGGTCGCCTATGTGTATGTTACTCTGCACCATTAGGTAACAAAACAGCCTCTGCACCATTCTAAATGTAAAAGGTCGCCGTAGAAATACTGCCGGCCATATTAAGATATGTACACAACATTCCATCGTACTATACAACAACAACAACCGCTTGGTTAGTTGTCTCTTCCTCGGTTCCTCCTATGGTGAGCTCGTTGCTTGCTTCGTCTGTACGCATTGGAACTCTTGCAGCTAGCTTAGCCAGTTCTACGGTCAAATCAAGACACGAGAGGTCGTGGCCATGGGTTGCTTCTTCCGCGCGTACATGCTGGCCATCGCCAACGCCGTCTGCATCGGCGGCACGGCCATGATCGTCTACGCGTTCGTCAACCTGGCGCGGAAGCCCCACAGCAAGGTGTCCATCGTCGAGGCCTCCGTCTTCCTCCTCTGCTGGGTTAGCGTCACGGCCGGCGTGTACACGGCCTTCTGCGCCGACCTCTTCCAGCTGTCGGCGCTGAGTCGGTGCCTGGCCTGCATCCCCGGGGCAATCCGTGGCGCGGGCCGGCTTCTCTGCCTGCCGTGGCGGTGCGCGCGCGCCCGCCGAAGCGGCGGCGGCGGTGCTCTGCCGCAGTATCTGGACCAGACACCGAGCCACATGCCCGTGCTGGCCCGGGAGCCGCCGGTGCATGGCGTCGCGCGAGCGGTGACGGAGAATGACATCCCGGCTTACGAGCAGCCGGAGGGCGGCGGCGGGTCCGAGTGCACGATTTGCCTCGGGGAGGTGGAGAAGGGGGACGCGGTGAAGCGGATGCCGGTGTGCCTGCACATGTTCCACCAGCAATGCGTCGATCCGTGGTTGCACGAGCACTCGACATGCCCGGTGTGCCGGTGCAATCTCTTCGCGCCGTTGCCGGCCCAAATGGTATGATCGTACGTATGAGTGACGCTGGTGATGAGAGATAACTGAGCGCAGAGAACTGAAAGACGTGAAAGTACTACTCCCTCTGTAAACTAATATAAAAACATTTAGATCACTATTTTAGTATTCTAAACGCTTTTATATTAGTTTACGGAGGGAGTACATCAGTGTTAGTAATTACTGGTGGTACGCTGCGACCTGCAAACAATCCAAACCCAAAGGCCAATGTAACATGGGAAAAACCTGAAATCTGTTTGTTTCATGGATGTGCAAGTGCAAGTGGGGATGGCATCTCACCGGCATATACGGGGAACCTAGGATTGACCGGAAGCACTTGACTTGGGTAGGATTATCTTCACTCCCTCTACAGACTGGCTGACCAACCGTGAATTGTTTTCGGTGATTTCAATGAGATTCTGTATGGAAATAAAAATCAAGGAGGTAACTTAAGGCCCCAGCGTTGCATGCAAAACAGCCTTTGCACCATTCTAAATGTATACGGTCGCCGTAGAAATCTGCCGACCATATATACGGACTATTACATATCTATACACATTTAACCGCATTATACAACAACCGCTCGGTTAGTTGTCTCGCGGTTCCTCCTATGGTTGGCTCAATGGCTCGTTGCTTGCTTCCTCGCCTGTCGCATTGGAACTCTTTTTTTTTTTGGAGAAGGAGGAGATCCCCCCGGTCTGTACGCATTGGAACTCTTGCGGGATGAAGACTTGACGAGGCGATTAAGCCCGCAAAACACTTCGAAATTCCTGAGAAACTGAGCCAGTATAGAGGTGATGGCCTATTTAGCTATAGCTAGCTAGTTCTACGGTCAAATCAAGATACGAGAGGCCATGGCCATGGATTGCTTCTTGATGGCCATCGCCAACACCGTCTGCACCGGCGCAACGGCCATGATGGTCTACGCGTTAGTCTGCCTGGCGCGGAAGCCCCACAGCAAGGGCTCCATCGTTGCGGTCTCCGTCTACCTCCTCTTCTCGGTCAGCGTCACGGCCTGCATGTACACGGCCGCCTGTCGCGACTTCTTCCAGCGGTCGGCGCTGCGTTGGTGCTTAGCCTCCGCCCACAGGGCACTCCGTGGCGCGGGCCGGCTTCTCTGCCTGCTGTGCCGGAGCGTGCGCGCCCGCCGAAACGTCGGCAGCGCTCTGCCGCAGTTTCTGGATCAGGCACCGAGTCACATGCCCGCGCTGGCACGGGAGCCACCGGTGCATGGTGGCGCGCGGGTGGTGATGGCGTATGGCATCCCGGCCTATGAGCAGCCGGAGGGCGGCGGTAGGTCGGAGTGCGCGGTCTGCCTCGGGGAGGTGGAGAAGGGGGACGCGGTGAAGCGGATGCCGGCATGCCTGCACATGTTCCACCAGCAGTGCATCGACCAGTGGCTGCATGAGCACTCGACGTGCCCGGTCTGCCGGTGCAACATCTTCGCGCCGTTGCCGGCCGAAATGCAGATGGTATGACCGTATTCGTATGAGTGACGGTTGTGAACGAGATTAAGTGAGCGTAGAGAACTAAAGACGTGTACATATTTTTTTGAAATACGCACGAATGTGTGTATCATGCATTAAAGAAGCAAGATGGGGTAAAGAGCCTCGTCCACGAGTGTCTTGTACTCCTTCCGTTTTTATTTACTCTGCATATTAGAGTTGACTGAAGTCAAACTTCGTAAAGTTTGATCAAGTTTATAGAAAACAATATAGACATTTATCATAATAAATCTATATGATGTGAAAGTACATTTAATAATAAATCTAGTATTATTGATTTGTTATTGTATATCTTATTATTTTTATATATAAACTTGGTTAAAGTTTGTAAAGCTTGACTTTGACCAAAGCTAATATGCGAAATAAAAAAACGGAGGGAGTATGTGATTACATGGGTTACACAAGGCACTCCAACCACGGTAAACGCTAACTAGCTAATTACCTATCTCCAACTACCCACCTAGTCAAGCAACCAAAAAAGGTTCCAAGATCCCGCTTGTTCAGTCCCGCCGCCTTCCATGCCCGTCCCTCGCTCATCACCCTGCCAAGCACGTCATTGGCCGAAGGCACCACACCATCGAAAACCACCGCGTTTCGATGCTTCCACAACTCCCGCATCACGAGCGAGAGAATTGTTCGTGTATCCTTCCCTCCGTGGCATGTCGTGGTGCATGAGTTGCACTAGTCCACCAAGGTTCGGTCGGCCGTTGGAGCGGCGCCAAGCATGCCCAAGGCCGAAAGAACTCTATGCCAAACCGTACGCGCGAGGACACACTCGATGAGGATGTGATTTAACGTCTTCGCCCCTTGATCGCATAGCGGGCAAGAAGCCTGGTGGGGGAGCCCGTGCCGAGCTAGGCGATCCGAGATCCAGCGTCTGTTTCGACCTGCAAGCCAAGCAAAGAAGCGGCACTACCGCGGTGCTCTAGATTTCCATGCCATGTCCGCGTATGGGGCGACCTCCATGCCCCAAAATTTGGCCGCGTAGGCTGAGCGCGTTGAGTAGGCGCCGTTTTCCTCCCAGGCCCACCTTGTCGAATCCTCCACAGTGGAATCGAGATCGATGGCCTCCGTTCTTTCCCAGAGATCAAAGACCTCCAGGAGCAGTGTCTGGTCGATGTTAGGGCCCACGCCGTTGGTCCAGGTCCCATTGTGCAGCGCGTCTGTTGCATGTTCCTTTGTGTACCCGATGGTATAGGCCGGGGGCTATATCTTGTACCCGGAGTCCCTGCATCCATCGATCCTCCCAGAACAACGTTAAACGGCCATTGCCCAGTTGTGTCACCGTTGCTACCTGGAAGATGTGTCGAGCCTCGCTGGGGATCTGTTTGTCAAAACCAGCCCAAGGCCTAGTGGTGTCCATGCGTTGTAGCCACGGCCATCGGGCCTGAAGAGCAAGGTTCAGCCATGGTAGATCGGGGATGCCTAAACCTCCTGCCCATGTTGGTGTGCATATCGATCTCCAGGCTACTGCACACAGCCCACCATTTGACTCGTCCTTTCCACACCATGGAAATTCCCTGCGGATCTTAGCTATGGCCTTGAGCGTCTTGGGCGGTATGTTGAGCGCGAGCATTGCATGCAAAGGTATGGCGCGAAGGACCGTCTTGATGAGCAGCAATCGACTGCTTTTGCGCAGGGTTTCCCCCTTCTAGTGCGGCAGCCTACTGGCTACCTGTTGCACCAGATCATGCAGCTAGGCCGCCGTTAGTTTGCGAACACACAATGGCAGGCCGAGGTACTTACAGGGAAAGGATCCGATCGGGCAGCCCAGGACCGTCGAGATTGTCATGGTCTGGTCATCAGAGCATCTAATTGGCACGGCCATGGTCTTGGCCAGGTTTACTCGTAGCCCTGACGCCTGTACGAAGGTGCTTAGAATATCCAGGCATAGTTGCAGCTCACCTTCCTCCGGTTTGAGGAAAATCATAACTTCATAAGCGAAGATGGACATCCACTGATGTAGGCCAGTGTGTGCTAGGGGGGCGAAGAGGCCCCTCGGATGCCACCATGAACAGTCGATGTAGAGGCTCCATCATAAGGATGAGAAGCGTGGGGGATAAGGCTCTGCCCTGTCTAAATCCCATGCGGTTCAAGATTGGTGATCCCGGCACCCCATTGAAAAGAACCCTAGTTGAGGAAGTAGATAATAGGCCCACGATCCAAGAGATCCAACATGGCCCAAAGCCCATGCTCATAAGAACCTCAACTGTGAACGACCATTGGACTGTGTCGAAAGCCTTTGAGTTGTCAAGCTTGATCATGACAGAAGCATTCCTGAGGGCATGTAGCTTCTTAGCCATACACTGCACAAGCATGAAATTATCATGTATCGATCGTCCACGCACAAACGCGCTCTAGTGGATCCCTACAAGCCGCGTCAAGTCCCCAGATAGCCTCACCGAGAGGACCTTGTTAAAGATTTTGATGGCTCCAAGGACCAAGCTCACAGGACGGAAATCACATACACTAGTAGAAAACAGGGCTATGGTCCAGGCCGGCTCAGCCCATTAGTCCCGGTTCAGTCTAGAACCGGGACCAATGTGGGCATTGGTCCCGGTTCGTGAGCCCAGGGGGCCGGCCGGGCCACGTGGGCCATTGGTCCCGGTTCGTCTGGACCTTTTGGTCTCGGTTGGTGGGACGAACCGGGACCAATGGGCCTCGCTCCTGGCCCACCACCATTGGTCCCGGTTGGTGGCTTGAACCGGGACCAAAGGCTTCCCTTTAGTCCCGGTTCATGTCATCAACCGGGACCAATGAGGTGCCTATATATACCCCCTCGCGCAAGAGCAGAGCATAGTGCTCTGTTTTTTCTGGCCGAGGGGGAGAGAGCTTTGTGGTGCTCTAGCTCACCTCCTATGCACATGAGGTGTTCGATGGAATGCCCGAGCCACACTACTTAAGCTTTCTCCTCCCGATGATGATGAACTTCTATTAATTTGGACACTTAATTATATATAATGCACGCAGATGAACCGGCAATGGATGTACGGTGACAGACACACCCGCGAGTACATTAAGGGCGTGCATGAGTTTCTCGATGCGGCTGAGGCAAACAAGCAGAATGGTTTTATGTGTTGTCCATGCACTGAATGTGGGAATACGAGGTCTTACTCTAACCGGAAAATCCTTCACTCCCACCTACTTTACAAGGGTTTCATGCCACACTATAATGTTTGGACGAGGCACGGAGAAATAGGGGTTATGATGGAAGACGGCGAAGAAGGAGAGTACTATGACAACTATGTGCCCCCTGAATACGGTGATGCTGCAACCGGGGGAGCTGGTGAAGATCAAGAGGAACCAGATGATGTGCCCAATGATGTTGCCACGGGTGAAGCTGCTGAAGATCAAGAGGAACCAGACGATGTGCCCGATGATGATGATCTCCGCCGGGTCATTGTCGATGCAAGGACGCAATGCATTAGTCAAAAGGAGAAGCTGAAGTTCGATCGCATGTTAGAGGATCACAAAAAAGGGTTATACCCCAATTGCGAAGATGGCAACACAAAGCTCGGTACCGTACTGGAATTGCTGCAGTGGAAGGCAGAGAATGCTGTGGCTGACAAAGGATTTGAAAAGCTACTGAAAATATTGAAGAAGAAGCTTCCAAAGGATAACGAATTGCCCGACAATACATACGCAGCAAAGAAGGTCGTATGCCCTCTAGGATTGGAGGTGGAGAAGATACATGCATGCCCTAATGACTGCATCCTCTACCGCGGTGCATACAAGGATCTGAGCGCATGCCCGGTATGCGGTGCGTTGCGGTATAAGATCAGACGAGATGACCCTGGTGAGGTTGACGGCGAGCCCCTCAGGAAGAGGGTTCCTGCGAAGGTGATGTGGTATGCTCCTATAATACCACGGTTGAAACGTCTGTTCAGAAACAAAGAGCATGCCAAGTTGATGCGATGGCATAGTGAGAACCGAAAGAAAGACGGGAAGTTGAGAGCACCCGCTGACGGGTCGCAGTGGAGAAAAATCGAGAGAAAGTACTGGGATGAGTTTGCAAAGGACCCAAGGAATGTATGGTTTGCTTTAAGCGCAGATGGCATTAATCCTTTCGGGGAGCAGAGCAGCAATCACAGCACCTGGCCCGTGACTCTATGTATGTATAACCTTCCTCCTTGGATGTGCATGAAGCGGAAGTTCATTATGATGCCAGTTCTCATCCAAGGCCCTAAGCAACCCGGCAACGAGATTGATGTGTACCTAAGGCCATTAGTTGAAGAACTTTTACAGCTGTGGAATGGAAACTGTGTACGTACGTGGGATGAGCACAGACAGGAGGAATTTAACCTTAAGGCGTTGCTGTTCGTGACCATCAATGATTGGCCCGCTCTCAGTAACCTTTCAGGACAGACAAACAAAGGATACCACGCATGCACGCACTGTTTAGATGACACTGAAAGTATATACCTGGACAAATGCAGGAAGAATGTGTACCCGAGCCATCGTCAATTTCTTCCGACCAACCATCAATGTCGAAAGAAAGGCAAGCATTTCAAAGGCGAGGCAGATCACCGGAAGAAGCCCGCCATGCGCACCGGTGATCACGTGCTTGCTATGGTCAATGATTTACACTACGTAATCTTTGGAAAGGGTCCCGGTGGACTAGCTATTCCGAATGACGCTGAGGGACACGCACCCATGTGGAAGAAGAAATCTATATTTTGAGACCTACCCTATTGGAAAGACCTAGAGGTCCGCTCCTCAATCGACGTGATGCACGTGACGAAGAACCTTTGCGTGAACCTGCTAGGTTTCTTGGGCGTGTATGGGAAGACAAAAGATACACCTGAGGCACGAGAGGACCTGCAACATTTGCACGAAAAAGACGGCATGCCTCCGAAGCAGTATAAAGGTCCTGCCAGCTACGCTCTTACAAAAGAAGAGAAAGAAATCTTCTTTGAATGCCTGCTCAGTATGAAGGTCACGACTGGCTTCTCGTCGAATATAAAGGGAATAATAAATATGCCAGAGAAAAAGTTTCAGAACCTAAAGTCTCATGACTGCCACGTGATTATGACGCAACTGCTTCCGGTTGCATTGAGGGGGCTTCTACCGGAAAACGTCCGATTAGCCATTGTGAAGCTATGTGCATTCCTCAATGCAATCTCTCAGAAGGTGATCGATCTAGAAATCGTACCAAGGCTAAGGAGTGATGTGGCGCAATGTCTTGTCAGTTTCGAGCTGGTGTTCCCACCATCCTTCTTCAATATCATGACGCATGTCCTAGTTCATCTAGTCGACGAGATTGTCATCCTGGGGCCCGTATTTCTACACAATATGTTCCCCTTTGAGAGGTTCATGGGAGTCCTAAAGAAATATGTCCGTAACCGTGCTAGGCCAGAAGGAAGCATCTCCATGGGCCATCAAACAGAGGATGTTATCGGGTTTTGTGTTGACTTCATTCCTGGCCTTAACAAGATAGGTCTCCCTAAATCGCGGTATGAGGGGAGACTGACTGGAAAAGGCACTCTACACAGTTCTACAGAACTCTACCTTGGTGACCCCGTATGTCGATGAACACAAGAACAGTCTGCGCTCCAAACACCCGGAGCAGTGCGACGACTGGATTACATGTGAACACATCAGGACTTTCAGCAGTTGGTTGGAAACACGTCTCAGAGGTGACAACACTGTTTGTGATGAGTTGTACTTGTTGTCAAGGGGACCATCTTTGACTGTATTGACTTACAAAGGATATGAGATAAATGGGAATACATTTCACACGATCGCCCAAGATCAAAAGAGCACCAACCAAAACAGCGGTGTCCGCTTTGATACAGCAACCGAGAGCGTAAAGGACACATATTATGGTTACATAGTGGACATATGGGAACTTGACTACGGACCTAATTTTAAGGTCCCTTCGTTTAAGTGCAAATGGATCAATCTGTTAGGCGGCGGGGTACAGGTAGACCCACAGTACGGAATGACAACAATGGATCTGAAAAATCTTGGGTACACTGACGAACCGTTCGTCCTAGCCAATGATGTGGCACAGGTTATCTATGTGAAGGACATGTCTACCAAACCGAGAAAAAGAAAAGATAAGGAAGCGAATACATCATACGATGAGCCAAAGCACCACATAGTTCTTTCAGGAAAAAGGGACATCCTGGGAGTGGACGGCAAGACCGACATGTCTGAAGATTATGAAAAGTTTCATGAAATTCCTCCCTTCAATGTCAAGGCTGACCCAAGCATCCCGATAAACAATGAAGATTATCCATGGTTATGGCGCAATAAGCAAATGACACAAGCGAAGAAAAAGTGAAGACTTTCTCCCGCAACTATTATGATGATACCATGCCAAATTTGTAACAGACGAACATGCTACTATTGTCCGTTTTGTACATGCACATGCTATGTGGGTGAAATTATGATACCATCCCAACTTTCAACTTTTTAAGAGTTCATTTGAAATGCTTTCATGTCTTATGGTTCGAAACTTTGATACTTCGAAAGTGATTGTCCATTTTGTACACGAAGTGCATCAAGTTTTTGTCGTAACCCTCTCTACTTTTTGGAACATGCTATGTGGGTGAAATGATGATACCATGCCAACTTTCAACCTTTTAAAAGTTCATTTTGAAATGCTTTCCAATTTCAGAGTCATTTAGCTCAAATAATGAATTAATAGCAAACAGAATGAACTACAAAACTTTTATGAAAATAAAAACAATCAATTAAAATATTATGTTATGATCAACTAAAATAAAACTATAATATTCTTCAATAGCAAAAAGAATATAATTTTTGTGACCTAAAATCAAACTATAAGTATTTAATTGTACGTATAAATAAAAAATAAATAGCAAAGAAGAAAAAAAAATTCTATTTTTATAGTAAAGTTATTCATAAACTAGTGATTCACACAAATTTTTAAAAATTCAAATTTAAACTATTCAAAATTTAAAACTAATGGCACTAACAGAAAGTTTATAATTTTTGTGACCTAAAAGCAAAAAGAAATCACTAAAAAACTGTAAGAATTTAGTTGTAAGTAGAAATAAAAAATAAATAGAAAAAAAATTCTATTTTTATAGTAAAGTTATTCATAAACTAGTGATTCACACAAATTTTTAAAAATTCAAATTTAAACTATTCAAAATTTAAAACTAATGGCACTAACAAAAAGTTTATAATTTTTGTGACCTAAAAGGAAAAAGAAATCACTAAAAAACTGTATGTATTTAGTTGTAAGTAGAAATAAAAAAAATAAAAAAAATAAAAAATGTAGAAATAAAAAAGAAAAAACCAAAAAAAATGCCTCCTACTGGGCCTCCACGGCCTGAATACGACTAGAAACCCTACATGGACCAGGATTCACGCCCGCAGAAGGCCCAATAGGCCCACAGGCAGTAGCAAGTTTAGGCCCGAAAGCCTGCATTAGAGAGGAGCTCGAATGGGGGGGCACACCAGCGCTTATAAACCAGTGCCGGCGCCCTTCAGCTAGCGATGTGGGACTAAACTTTTGGGCGCGGGGCAGCACAACGCCATTGGTCCCGGTTGGTGGCACCAACAGGGACTAAAGGGGGCATTGGTCCCGGTTCGTGGCACCAACCGTGACCATTGCCCCCCTTTAGTCCCAGTTGGTGCCACCAACCGGGACCAATGGCCTTCGCTTCCCGCCCTTTTGGTTGCTGAAAATTGGCCTTTGGTCCCGGTTCGTCTCACCAACCGGGACTAAAGGGAGCATTAGTCCCGGGTCGTAGCACGAACCGGGACCATTGCTCTGGCTATATAAGCCAACACTTGTGAAATTTTGGCCAACCGCCTCCCATTCGCCCCGACGCCCCCTAGGCCATTCGTCGTCGTTGTCGCCGCCCCGAGCCCGTCGTCGCCCCGCGCCGTCGCCCCGCGCCCGCCGCCGTCGCCCCGCCCCGCCGTCGCCCCGCCCCGGCCCGCCGTCACCCCGCCCCGCCCCGTCGCCGCCCCGAGCCCGTACGGTATCGCCCCGCGCCGTCGCCCCGAGCCCGTTGTTGCCCCGCGCCCGCCGCCGTCGCCCCGCCCCGTCGCCGCCCCGAGCCCGCCGCCCTCGCCCCGCCCCGTCGCCGCCCCGATCCCGTCGCCGCCCCGAGCCCGTGGCCGCCCCGCCCCGTCGTCGCCCCGCGCCGGCGCCGGCCCTTTAGGTTGATGATGTTGATGATATGATGATATGATGATGTTTTTTTTCTGTTGATGATATGATGATGTTTTTTTTCTGTTGATGATATGATGATGTTTTTTTTCATATATGCATTTTTTCATATATGTATTAATTTTTTAAGTTGTTAGTGGATATCGATTTTAGGTTAGTGCATTTTATCACTGATTTTAGGTTAGTTGAGCCTCTTTAGTGCATTTTATGTTTGTTGCATTATAGGTTAGTGCATTTTATGTTAGTGGAGAGGAAAAAGTAAAATAAGGAAAAGGAAAATAAGTAGAGAAAGAAGGAGAAGAAGAAGGAGAAGACGAGGAGAGGAAGAAAAGGAAGAGGAGAAGAAGAAAGGAATAGAGGAGAAGAAGAAAAAATAGAATTTTTTTCTATTTTTTCTTCTTCTCCTCTATTCCTTTCTTCTTCTCGTCTTTTTTTTTCTTCTTTTTTTCTTTGATCTTCTCCCCCTCCTGATAGGAAAGTTTTATATATGCAAAAATTACAATTTTAGAAAAAGAAGGATAGGAAAGAAGAAAATAAGAAGAGGAAAGAAAGAAGAAGAGGAGAGGAAAAGAAGAGGTGAAATAAATAAGAAGAAGAAAAAAGAAGAAAAAGAAGAGGAGAAGGAAGAAAGGAATAGTGGAGAAGGAAGAAAGGAATATATTCTATTTTCTCTTCTTCTCCACTATTCCTTTCTTCCTTCTCCTCTTCTTTTTCTTCTTTTTTCTTCTTCTTATTTATTTTTCCTCTTCGAGGGGTCGAGGGTCGGGAACTAGGGTAGAGGGTCGAGGGTTCCAGTAGGGTCGTCTAGGGGTCGAGGGGTCGAGGATCGCCGAGGGGTGGAGAGAGGTTTCCTAGTGTCAAAGTATTGAAGAAATCCATGCCTTCATCATTAGCCGGAAGTAACCAGGGCATGTTGGTACGAAGTTCTGCAAAGTTGTTCTGGAATGGAGTCCCGGATAGAATAATCCGCCTTTTGGTACGAATTCAGCAAAGGCCTTCCAAATAGCGATATTCGGAAGGCTCTTGCTAAACTTTGTACCAAAAAGCGAATTATCCTATCTGGGACTCCGTTCCAGAACAACTTTGAAGAGCTTCGTACCATCATGCACATGTTACTTTCGCCTAATGATGAAGACATGGTTTTGTTGAATCCTTTGACACTAGGCAACCTCCCAACCCCTCGGCGATCCTCTCGAACATGAGAGGAAGAAGAGGGTCGTCTAGGGGTCGAGGGTTCCAGGGTCGTCTAGGGTTCAAGGGGTCGAGGATCGCCGAGGGGTCGAGAGAGGTTTCCTAGTGTCAAAGTATTGAAGAAATCCATGCCTTCATCATTAGCCGGAAGTAACCAGGGCATGTTGGTACGAAGTTCTGCAAAGTTGTTCTGGAATGGAGTCCCGGATAGAATAATCCGCCTTTTGGTACGAATTCAGCAAAGTCCTTCCAAATAGCGATATTCAGAAGGCTCTTGCTGAACTTTGTACCAAAAAGCGAATTATCCTATCTGAACTTTGTGCCTAATGATGAAGACATAGTTTTGTTGAATCCTTTGACACTAGGCAACCTCCCGACCCCTCGGCGATCCTCTCCAACATGAGAGGAAGAAGAGGGTCGTCTAGGGGTCGAGGGTTCAAGGGTTCTTCTCCTCTATTCTTTCTTATCCTCTCTTTTTTCTTCTTCTTCCTCTCTTTTTATCGGGAACGAGGGTCGTCGAGGGACATAGATGTAGTGTCATCGTTGTCGATATATACCCCCTCCCGATAGCTTACTATGATTAGGTAGCTAGTTCTACGTTTGGCACTAATATATCCATCTGTCATGTTTGGATAATAATTGCCTTGTTGTAAATAATTGTAGAAACTATGGACACCGCCCTAGACGAAGCAACAAAAGAAGCGTTGTTGAGGGACATAATCGCAGAAGGAAGTGATGCCATCTCGTTGTTTCTCAACGAAACCGATGGTCTGGAAGGAGAGGGTGAACAAGCTGGCTACAGTGACCTAATGTCGGTGCAAGAAGAAGAACATGAGGACGGCTCCGGTGACCGAACCGAGTGTGGCCAGGTATATATATTAGTTAAGCCTATGCTGACTAGCTGATTGATGCATTCATTGTTTTGGTATGTACACATATTAATTAAGTCTTTGTTCTTTTTTCTAGCCCTCCGGATCGAGCACAACTTCGGTAAAGAGACGAGGCCCGAAGAAAAAGTTGAGCTCGGATGAAAAGTGTGAGATCATAGCAATCGCGCCCGACGGCCAACCTATTGAACCCCTCCGGACAAAGAGCGCATTTGTTGCTCAGTGCGGGGTTCTGGTTAGGGACAAGATCCCGATAAGCATCCAGCAATGGTTTAAGCCGGTTACAGAAGACCCTGAGGTCTCTTATGTCAATGATATGCAGAAAAATGATCTTTGGACTGAGCTGAAGTCCAGAGAACCCAGTTAAAGAGAAATTAATCAAGTCTTTTGCTCTGAAGAGGATGGCAGAACTATTCAAGAGGTGGAAGAAAGAGCTGAATAAGTTTGTCGAAAATAATGAGACACCAGAATTCAAGGGCAGATATGAGAAGATCAGAGATCATTGGCCCGCATTTGTGGCCCACAAGACATCGGAAAAGAGTCAGAAGATGTCGGCGACAAACAAGCAAAATGCTGCGAAGAAGAAGCTTCACCATTGCACGGGGTCAGGTGGCTACCTCGTAGCCCGGCCTAAGTGGTCCAAGACTGATAATGATCTGGTTCATAAAGGGATCAAACCAAAGACAATTAACTGGCCAGACCGTTGCCGGACTTGGTTCTTCGGGGCTGACGGAACCCTGGACCCTGTAACAGGGAAGTGCATTTGGACGAACGATCAAATGGACATACCAGCTAGTAAGCTTAAGCAGTATATCGAAGCAGCGCAGGAAGGGGCGTTCTTTCCAGACAGAGAGAACGACGAGCTCACAATGGCCCTCGGGAATCCTGAGCACCTTGGACGGACACGAGGCACGCCAGGCTCCATTCCGTGGAAGGTTGGGTTTCCGGACGCAGGCGGTTACAAATCCTATGAGAGGAGGAAAAAAGTGCAGCAGACCCAAATGCAGGCGCTGCAAGCAAGGGTAGACGCGATAGAGGAACGAGAAGCAAATCGCAGCAAACGTACTGCCGAAGCCTCCCCCGAAGCTACCCCGCCATCTCAGCGTAGAAGCAGCGTGGCTTCCACTGAGCTGCTTCAGCCGGAGCATGCCTTGACGGCTCCTGCCAGCTATCCCATGGATGCTATAACGGAGTCTCAAAATTGCCACCTTATGACGCAATGGATGAATTTGAAGGTCAAGGCGGCTGTTGGCTCTGTTTATCCTACTGAACCCGGCGCAACTTTTCACTGCCGGCCGATTCCAGAAGGATATGCTAGGGTGATGGTGGATGAGATAACAGAGGGATTTGAGGACCTCCAGCTTGACCACCCTACCGGTGAAGGGGAGACTCGGCTGGGGTCTGCTCTGAAGACTCCATGCCTATGGCGGAAGGAGCTCATCAATCTTCCGAACTGGACGCCACCGCCTCCTCCTCCTCCTCCGGCGAGTCAGGGCACTCCGCCTCCACCGCCTCCTCCTCCGGCGAGTGACGATCAGGGCCCTCGGCCGGCTCCTTCTCCGGCGCGTGGCGGCACTCCGCCTCCTTCTCCGCTTGCGCCGACGCGCCCGAGCAGCCAGCCTCCTCCTTCTCCGCCTCGTCAGCAAGGGCGGAAGAGACCTGCCGCCGCTCCAGCTGCTCCGGCGCGTCGTAGTCCTTCTCCTCCGCCTCTTAAGCAAGTAAAGAAGACAACCGCTACGTCTGCTCGGTCGGCGTCTAGCAGTACAACCAGAGGCGGGAGGACATACAGATTCGGTCCTTCTCTGAAGACTCCAGAGAAGTTACCATATGAGAGGACCCTGGAGGAGAACGCCGAGATCGCGTGAGAAGAAGTGAGGAACTTCTTTGAAGGGGTGAAAGCAAAGAAACATCCACCTCCGAAGGAGAAGGTAGATCGAGTGAAAGTGAAGCGCACTCTGGCTTCCCTGACAAAACCACCGAAGTCTGATCCGCCGAAAGGAAACTATGACCGCATTATTGGAAAGGAATTTGCCGAAGCGGAGCGGTCGAGAAGTACTGTCAGTGATCAAAGGCTGAAAGAACGACGAGCTGGGAAACAAATTGCCCAGCTCGGCGAACAAGCGAAGCAATCGTGCCCCCCGCTCAAGGTGCCTAGCCACAACGTCGCTAATGATCCGAGGATGGTGCCTGGTTATAGCAATCTTGCAGATTACCTGCCCGACGAAGTACATTATGAACCCATGGACGTGCAGATACAAAGATACGAGTACGGGAAGCCTCTCGTCAAAGATGAAAGATCTCTATCAACGATGATGCGAAGATTGCATGATTGGTACTTGAAAATCTGCAGAGACTCTGGGGGGAGGAGTACTTTGTATGTGAAAGTTAAAAAGGAGCATGACCTCGTTGGAATTGATCTGTTGCCTGTTCCATTTGAGGAGTTCTATCAGTTTTTCAATCAATTGGCCCTCGATAAAACAACGGTCGCCTGCTACTGTCTGTAAGTAGTACTACTTCTGTCATTAAGTTTCTCTATATAGCTTAGCTCTTTCATTGCATGTATTTATAATCATCCTCACTATATTATGCAGATTGAAGATCGCCGAATTGAAGAAAAGACAAGTCGGTGATATTGGGTTCATTAACACATATCTCATAGATGCAACTCAGGTTAAACTTCATGCCGCAGCTACCGAGGCCAACTTGCTACGATCGTTTCGTAATAAATCAAAACAAAGATATAATACTCTTTCCTTGCAACTTCAGGTGAGTGTTACTGTCTTGTGCGTATTCGGTTTCCCTTATATATTAGTCAAGGTTATAGTAATGTAATTGATGAGTTATGCATGTGTGTGCAGTTTCCACTATATTCTCCTAGAGATTAAGCTTGAGCAGGGAGTAGTAACCGTCTTAGACTCTAAACAAAAAGATCCCCAGGACTATGCAGACATGACTCAAATACTCCAAAAGTAGGTTAAATCGATCATTATCCACCATATCAGCAACTTTGTTCATTTCCTGATATCAAGTAATTGTTTTCTTTGTCCGG
The DNA here is from genome assembly GCF_018294505.1 of Triticum aestivum. Lineage (NCBI taxonomy): Eukaryota > Viridiplantae > Streptophyta > Magnoliopsida > Poales > Poaceae > Triticum > Triticum aestivum. The sequence goes on along the minus strand of NC_057800.1, from coordinate 655,250,942 downwards.
CAGGGTTTGGAGAAAATTCACCAAAACAGTTCCGGGACTGCCGAAGGAGCTGGAATTTAGACACCCGAAAGTAAGTACTATAGTAGCATGTTCCGCTCATCTCCTAGTGATTCAAGCGCTAGTTTCATCAATACCATTTAGCATTCTTGCTTATCAGTTTGATTGACCTCTATTTCTTGTAAAGTGGTTGTGGAAGGAACAAGGGAATGATTTCTGTGGATACTACATCTGCGAGTCCATCCGCCACACGACCTGTGAGCGGGGCGGGTACTCTAACGAACAATATGAAGTACGTAAATAACAACATTCACAATTTTATTTTATTAACCATCATTTGTGTTGAGTTTCATTCATTCATATATATATGTATTGACCCCCTTCTTCAAATTAGATGTTTCGGAAGCGGGATGAACTCCTAGCACCAGCTCGCATGCGAGCAATTCAGGAGGAATTGGCGGCATTCTTTCTTGACCACGTGATCCCTGAAGACGGAGAATTCTATGTGGACCCTGAGTCCGTATGATTATATTTGTAAGAGATAATTATTGTATATATGTAGCCGATAGTGTCAGATAGATATACGAGAACTTGTTGTTTGACCAATCTCTCGGAGAAGGAGAGGTGGTCGATATCACTTCTCTCTGTATGCATATATGTTCATGACGATCTTCTGTTTCCTTCGTTTGCTTACTAGCTAGCCAGCGTGTCTAGTCCTCTCTATACGTATGTATAGTATGTAGCGTCGATCAAGCACGGACATAAGAGAGGACACTTCTCTCTATTAATTATAGCTAGCTAACACAATATATGAAACACCTAAATTAACCCCCCAAAACCCCCAACCCCCCCCTTCAAAAAAAAACAAAAACCCTAGCCACAGAAATGCTGACGCGTGGATGCCTATTGGTCCCTGTTGGTGCCACCAACCGGGACCAAAGGGTCTCCTGACTGGGCTCTACGCACTGCCCACGTGGACGGCCTTTAGTCCCGGTTCTGGATTGAACCGAGACTAAAGGGGGGAGGTATTAGTACCGACACTTTAGTCCCGGTTCCAGAACCAGTACTAAAGGCCCTTACGAACCGGGACTATAGGCCCTTTTTCTACCAGTGATATTTCCTCGGCACCATCACACTTTGGGATGAGAGTGACAAGTGCCTTGTTGATGGCATGCAGCCCTCACATGTCTCCCCTAAAGAAGCAGTCCGGGGCCCTCATGAACTCTACCTGAATGATGTCCCAACAAGCTGCATAGAATCAACCAGAGAAACCGTCCGGACCCAGGGCCTTGTCGCCGTGCATAGCTTTCACCACCTTTTCCACCTCCTTTGTCGAGAAAAGCACCTCCAGGTGTGCCATCACTAGTAGAAAAAGGGTCAAATGTTTAGCTCATTAGTCCCGGTTTGTATTTAAGCCGGCACTAATGTGACCAATAGTGCCGGTTCCAATGGATAGGCGGCGGCGCTCATTAGTACCGGTTCGTGGCGAACCTTTAGTACCAGTTCGTGCCACGAACTGGTACTAAAGAGGTGGTGGCTCCAACTGGTACTAAAGTCCCCCCCTTTAGTACCGGTTAGAGCCACCAACCGGTACTAAAGGTGGTGGCCTTTAGTATGGGTTGGTGGCTTCAACCGGTACTAAAGACCCCCCCCCCTTTAGTATCGGTTGGAGCCACCAACCGGTATTAAAAGGTGGTGTGCTGCCACCCGCAGTGCACAATGTTTAGTCCCACCTCGCTAGTTGAGAGGAGCTCGCACCGGTTTATAAGCCCCGCCGCGGCTACCGTGTCGAGCTCCTCTCTAAGCAGGCCTTTGTGGGCCTATTGCAAGTCTTCTGCCCCGTGGGGCCTACTGGGCCTGCATCCTAGCCCAACTAGAGGTTGGGTTTCTAGTCGTATGCAGGCCGTGCCGGCCCAGTAGGCGGGCTGTTTTTGCTTCATTTCAAAAAAAAATCAAAAAGAACCGGGACTAAAGATCCCCTAGGCCATGGCGTGCCTCGTGCCACGTGGTGGGCTTTTGGTCCCGGTTCGTGTTGAACTGGGACTAAAGGGGGGGGACCTTTAGTCCCCACTCTTTAGTGTCGGTTCCAGAACCGGTACTAAAGGTCCTTACAAACCGGTACTAAAAGTCGTTTTTCTACTAGTGCATGTCAAGCTTTGGCAGGCCAAGGGCATCCAGGTTGAGACTTGTAGCCCGCTAAGGCGCCAAGCCAAGGATTCCCTCATAATAGTGGTCTACGGCATCTGCGGTCTCTTCGTGGCCGGTGATGATGGTGGTATCAGTCTGTAGGCTCATGATAGCGTTGCACCGCCTCCTGTGTCCAGCATGTTTCCTAAAGACTTGGGCGGACGCGTCGCTGTCCTGCAACCATGACATCCTGGAGCGCTGACGGGCTATGGTTCGTTCCAGCGAGCAGAGGCCAAGTAGCTTTTGTTTGAGAGTTCTCCGTAGTGCCAACTCGTTTTCCGAAAGCGGTCGCAGTTCCATTGCCTCATCCAGACGTAGGATCAGCTCCAGGGCAATAGCGATTTGAATCTTGACATTCCCAATCCACTTCTCACTCCAACTTTGTAAAGCCTTGGCCGTGGCCTGATACGTCTCCGTCGTATCTACTTTTCCAAACACTTTTTCCCTTGTTTTGGACTCTAACTTGCATGATTTGAATGGAACTAACCCGGACTGAGCTGTCTTCAGCAGAATTGCCATGGTGTTATTTTTGTGCAGAAATAAAAGTTCTCGGAATGACCTGAAAATCAACGGAGATTATTTTTGGAATATATAAAAATACTGGCGAAAGAATCAACGTCAGGGGCCCACACCCTGTCCACAAGGGTGGGGGCGCGCCTACCCCCTGGGCGTGCCCCTGCCTCGTGGGCCCCCTGATGCTCCACCGACTTCCATCTTGACTCCATATATTCATTTTCAGGGAGAAATAAATCAGGGAGAAGGATTCATCGCGTTTTACGATATGGAGCCGCCGCCAAGCCCTAAACTCTCTCGGGAGGGCTGATCTGGAGTCCGTTCAGGGCTCTGGAGATGGGAATTCATCGCCATCATCATCATCAACCTTCCTCCATCACCAATTTCATGATGCTCACCGCCGTGCGTGAGTAATTCCATTGTAGGCTTGCTGGACGGTGATGGGTTGGATGAGATTTATCATGTAATTGAGTTAGTTTTGTTAGGGTTTGATCCCTAGTATCCACTTTGTTCTGAGATTGATGTTGCTATGACTTTGCTATGCTTAATGCTTGTCACTAGGGCCCGAGTGCCATGATTTCAGATCTGAACCTATTATGTTTTCATGAATATATGTGAGTTCTTGATCCTATCTTGCAAGTCTATAGTCACCTATTATGTGTTATGATCCGTTAACCCCGAAGTGACAATAATCGGGATACTTACCGGTGATGACCGTAGTTTGAGGAGTTCTTGTATTCACTATGTGTTAATGCTTTGGTCCGGTCCTCTATTAAAAGGAGGCCTTAGTACCCCGCTGCCATGGGAGGGTAGGACAAAAGATGTCATGCAAGTTCTTTTCCATAAGCACGTATGACTATATTTGGAATACATGCCTACATTACATTGATGAACTGGAGCTAGTTATGTGTCACCCTATGTTATAACTGTTGCATGATTGATCACATCCGACATAATTATCCATCACTGATCCATTGCCTACGAGATTTTCATATATTGTTCCTCGCTTATTTACTTTTCCGTTGTTACTGTTACAATCACTATAGAACCAAAAATATTACTTTTGCCACCGTTACCACTACTATCATATTACTTTGCTACTAAATACTTTACTGCAAATATTAAATTATCCAGGTGTGGTTGAATTGACAACTCAGCTGCTAATACTTGAGAATATTCTTTGGCTCCCCTTGTGTCGAATCAATACATTTGGGTTGAATACTCTACCCTCGAAAACTGTTGCGATCCCCTATACTTGTGGATTATCAAGTCTATTTTCTGGCGCTGTTGCCGGGGAGCATAGCTCTATTCTATGAGTCACTTGGGATTATATCTGCTTATCACTATGAAGAACAAAGATCATAGAACCAAGATTTTTCCCTCAACAACGAGGGGAGGTAAGGAACTGCCATCTAGCTCTGCACTTGATTCACCTTCTGATTTGAGTGAACTTGCGACACCTACTCCTGCTATTCATTCTGATATGTCGCATGTTATTGATGATGCCACTTCTGCTTTGCATGATACTTATGATGAAACTACTTCTATGCTTGATACTACTGTGCCATTAGGTGAATTTCTTGATGTACAACTTGCTAGGGCTAGAGAGAATGAAATTATTGAATCTAATAATATTGATGAAAGTGATGATGAAGATTCTCCTCCTAGATATGAATTGCCTGTTGTGCCTGAGGGTTATGTTATGGATGAAGAAACTGCTGGAGACTTATTAGCTTGCAATGATAGATCTGATCTTAAGAAATCATTAGCTAAGCTTAAAGAAAAGTCTTTGAATTCTAGAATGAAATATGACCCTGCTTTTGCTACTTCACATATCTTTATTATTGATAAGGATTATGATTTCTGTGTCAATCCTGAGTTAATTACTTTGGTTGAATCTGATCCTTTTATGGTTATGAATCTGAAACTGTTGTGGCACATCTTACTAAATTAAATGATATAGCCACCCTGTTTACTCATGATGAGAAAACTCGCTACTACTTTATCCTTAAGCTATTTTCGTTCTCATTAAAGGGTGATGCTAAAACATGGTTTAATTATCTTGATCCTGGTTGTGTGCGTAGTCCCCAGGATATGATTTATTACTTCTCTGCTAAATATTTCCCCGCTCATAAGAAACAAGCTGCTTTAAGGGAAATATATAATTTTGTGCAAATTGAAGAAGAGAGTCTCCCACAAGCTTTGGGGAGGCTTCTCCAATTACTTAATGCTTTGGCTGATCATAGTCTCAAGAAAAATGAAATACTTGATATCTTTTATAATGGATTAACTGATGCTTCCAGAGATTACCTGGATAGTTGTGCTGGTTGTGTTTTCAGGAAAAGAACTGTTGATCAAGCTGAATTGTTATTGAATAATATGTTGACTAATGAAAATAATTGGAAACCTCCTAAACCATCCAAGAAAAAGGATGATGAGGATTTTGAGCGCTTTGCTGAAATGATTAGACCTATCTTTTTGCGTATGCGTTTGACTGATATGCTTAAAATGAACCCTTATGCTAAATACGTGAAGGATATTTTTACTAATAAAAGAAAGATGCCGGAAGCTGAAATTTCCACCATGCTTGCCAATTATACTTTTAAGGGTAGAATACCAAAGAAACTTGGAGATCTAGGAGTACCAACTATACCATGCTCCATTAAAAGAAACCATGTTAAAACTGCTTTATGTGATCTTGGAGCAGGTGTTAGTGTTATGCCTCTCTCTTTATATCGTAGACTTGATTTGAATAAGTTCAAACCTACTGAAATATCTTTGCAAATGGCTGATAAATCAACTGCTATACCTGTCGGTATTTGTGCGGATGTGCCTGTTGTGGTTGCAAACGTTATTATTTTAACGGACTTTATTATTCTTGATACTCCCGAGGACGATAGTATGTCGATTATCCTGGGTAGACCCTTTTTGAATACTGCAGGGGCTGTTATTGATTGCAACAAAGGCAATGTCACTTTTCATGTTAATGGTAATGAGCATACGGTACACTTTCCGAGGATACAACCTCAAGTCCACAATATCTATTCTATTGGAAAATTTTCAACAATTACTATTGGAGGTTTTGAATTTCCTCTTCCTACTGTCAAGAAGAAATACGATATTCTTATTGTTGGGGATGTGCACATCCCCGTTGAGGTAACCTAGTGTTATTCGAAAATTCTCCGGTTTCATGTTATTCAAAAAGAGTTTGTTAACAAGACTTGATCAACCTTGTTAGTGGATTCCTTTTGATGAGCATGAGATGGATGAATTTAGAAAACACAACCTTTTGTACCCTCTTTTTAATTTTTGTTATTTATATTAAATAAAGCAAAATTGATATTTTCTATCTATTTTCTGAATTATCCATGCAATAAAAAAAATACCCCGAACATAAAAGTTCTCCAAATGCCCTGAAAATGTAATATGATTTTTTCTAGAATATTTGAGGATTTTAGGCACTGAGAAGACACTAGGGGGGCTCACCACGTGCCCACGAGGGTGGAGGGCGCACCCACCCCCTGGGCGTGCCCCCTGCCTCATGGACCCCACGTGGGTCCCCTCCACTTATCCTTGCACCCACACACTTCGTCTTGCTCCAGGAAAAATCACCCACCAGCTCAAACCGTGTTCTAGCTCATCTTGCTACCATTTTTTATCTCCTTTCTCAAAGCTCCATTCACAAAACTGCTTTGGGGGATTGTTCTTTGGTATGTGACTCCTCCAATGGTCAAATTAGTTTTTGTTCTAGTGCTTTATTTATTGCAAATTTTTGCTGCTTAGGTGACCCTGTTCTTGAGCTTGCATGTCAAATTTATGTGGTCAAAAGTAGTTTTAATACATGATATAGCCTTTAGGCACTTGTAGGGGTAGTTGCTATCAATCTTGTTGAGTTTGGTTCACTTTTATTTTAAGTTACTAAAAATTTCAGGAATTTTCAGAAAAAGATGAAGAGACTTTTGAGAGGCTCATCGAGCCGAAGCTTGAAGGATAAGCAAAGTGAAGAGAACAAGAAGCCCAAGTATAATCTCCCTCGTACTGCGGAGGTTCGGCCATGTGAATGGCCTTGTGATGAGTTCTTGAGAGAAGCCATGATTCATGAAGATTTTTATTATTTGGCTGAGAATGCAGGCCTCACTGCCTTCCTCCACGACCAGCGTGAACAGTATCTCCTACTCACCAATATTTTTGTGCAAAATTTTCATTTCCATGCTAGGAGATCGCCACCGTCGGTGGAATTTTATTTATATGATGAGCATAAGGAGATGCCACTATTTAATTTCTGCCGGGTCTGTAAGATACCCTTTGAGGGAAGCATAGAGGAACCACATCGTAATGATGTGGAGGGATTTATTGATACAATTGTTGTAGGGAAAACGAGGAAAGTTTCCAATGCAAGAATCACTAGCATACATTTTCCTGTTCTACGTTACTTTGCAATATTTGCTAGTAGATGCTTAATTGGTCGCGGGAACTGTGGAAACCTTAGTGCTCCTGATATTGTTATTTTGCGCCATGCCTTGTTTCATGATACTACTTTCAGTTTAGGCGCTATTGTTGCTAAACGGTTAAATCTGAACCGTACTAAGGGCCCCGTCCTCGGAGGCATCTTTGCCTCGCGCCTTGCTGCACACTTTAACATACCTATCAGGCATTATGAGAAAGAGGAAAATTTGCTGCCTCCTATTGTTCTATATTATAAGAGTATGGTAGCACATGAGTTTATTGTTAAGGATAAGAAGAAGATACTCAAATATAAATTGATATTCAACAAAAAATATTATGAGTTTATTACCTTGCATGCGCCCTCTTTGTTCAACATATTTTCAGGCATGTACCTTGTTTTGCCAGAGGCCATTCATGCCTACCAGAGCCCGACGTCAGCTCTAGAGCCCGAGCCCGAGACACCACTTGATCCTCACCATCAGTCTGTTTATCAGTGGAATCCATAGGAGATCACCAATCGGGGGGAGCCTGAGGATCCTCCTCAGTACACTGGAGAGAGCTTCTTTGATCCAACTTAGGCCAAAAGCCTAAGCTTGGGGGAGTACGTATCTCTCACCGACATTACATTCATGTTCACACACTCATGCCAGTTGTCGGTGCTTATACTTTTTCATTGTATCATCCATGCTAGTTTAATTTCTTTTTAAGCTTTCTTCTTGTGTGTTTGAAAAACCTTAAGAAAAAACAAAAAAAATTAGCTGTAACTTTTAGCTAGTTTACTTTCCATGCTTGTAGTAGCAATAATTAAAAAGAGAACCTAAAAAGATTTCTCGTTCTTCTTTTTCTTGTTGGGAGCTTTCCCGTGTAAATAGTTTTATTTCCTTTCTTTTCTTTGGGGGTCGAGAGGAGAAGACCATGATGAAAATGTTGAAGTAGCTCTCATATGCATTATTGTTGATCTAACAAAGAGCCCATATTACCTTGTCTTCTCCCTTGAATTGAATGCTTGCAGATTCCAGCTTAGTCCAATGCACATGCACTATTATTATTATCCATACTATTCGGTTGTGCAAGTGAAAGGCAATAATGACGATATATGATGAACTGGTTGAGATGAGAAAAGCTGGTATGAACTCGACCTCTCTTGTTTTTGTAAATATGATTAGTTCATTGTTCCTGATTCAGCCTATTATGAATGAAACATATTTGCAATGAAAATTAGATATTATAGTTGCTTATGCCATGTTTAATTTTCTAGGAGTTTATAATGGTTTACCTTGCATTCCAACATTCTATTAAAATGGTTGTGATGTGGTATGATGGGGCGGTATCCTCCTTTGAACGATTCGAGTGGCTTGACTTGGCACATGTTCATGCATGTAGTTGAAATAAAATCAACATAGCCTCCAAGATATTTATTTTCATGGTGAATTATATCCTACTCATGCTTGCATTCGGTGTTGATTAATTTTAATGCATGTTCATGACTGTTGTCGCTCTCTAGCTGGTCGCTTCCCAGTCTCTTTCTAGCCTTCACTTGTACTAAGCGGGAATACTGCTTGTGCATCCAATTCCATAAACCCCAAAGTTATTCGATATGAGTCCACCATACCTTCCTATATACGGTATCTACCTACCGTTCCAAGTAAATTTGTATCTGCCAAACTCTAAACCATCAAATAAACATTTTGTTTTGCATGCTCGAATAGCTCATGTATCAACTAGGTTTGTCTGTATCCTCCATGCTAGGCGGGTTATTCTCAAGAGGAGTGGACTCCGCTCCTCACTCACGAGAAAATGGCTGGTCACCGGGATTCCCAGTCACATGCTCAAATCAAATCAAAATACTCCCTCCGTTTCTTTCTACTCCGCATATAAGATTTGGTCAAAGTCAAACTGCATAAAGTTTGACCAAATTTATATAAAAAAATATGAATATCTACAATACTAAAACTATATAGTATGAACATACGTTTCATGGTGCATCTCATAATATTGATTTCATATTGTGAATTTTTATATTTTTAATATAAATTTAGTCAAACTCTACAAAGGTTGACTTTGACCAAACCTTATATGCAGACTAAAAAGAAATGGAGGGAGTAATTGCAAACAAAACTCCCCGAGGATTGTTGTTAGTTGGAGGCACCCGTTGTTTCGGGCAAGCCATGGATTGATGCTTGTTGGTGGTGGGGGAGTATAAACTTTACCATTCTGCTTGGGAACTGCCTATAATGTGTGTAGCATGCAAGATATCGAGATCTCTCGGTTGTTATGTTGACAATGAAAGTAAACCGCTCAAAATATTATTCATCTCTATTTCAAAACTGAGCTCTGGCACCTCTACAAATCCCTGCTTCCCTCTGCGAAGGGCCTATCTATTTACTTTTATGTTGAGTCATCATCCTCTTATTAAAAAGCACCAGTTGGAGAGCACCGCTGTAATTTGCATGTATTACCGTTAGTTTACATTGAGTATGACTTGACTGGATCTCTTTTACCATGAATTACAATGTCTAGTCAGTCCTTGATCTTTAAAGGTGCTCTGCATTTATGTTTTGCGGTCTCAGAAAGGGCTAGCGAGATACCATCTTGTTATATCATATTATGATTGTTTTGAGAAAGGGTTGTCATCCGAGATTTATTATTATTGCTCGCTAGTTGATTATGTCATTGATATTAGTAAACATGAGACCCAGATGTTATTGTGAATATGGTTAGTTCATAATCTTTGCTGAAAACTTGAATGCTGGCTTTACATATTTACAACAACAAGAGCAAACGGAGTTTGTAAATGTTTTTCTTTATCACTTTCAGTTTATCAACTGAATTGCTTGAGGACAAGCAAAGGTTTAAGCTTGGGGGAGTTGATACGTCTCCGTCGTATCTACTTTTCCAAAAACTTTTGCCCTTGTTTTGGACTCTAACTTGCATGATTTGAATGGAACTAACCCGGACTGGCGCTGCTTTCAGCAGAATTGTCATGGTGTTATTTTTGTGCAGAAATAAAAGTTCTCGGAATGACCTGAAAATCAACGGAGATTATTTTTGGAATATATAAAAAATACTGGCGAAAGAATCAACATCAGGGGGCCCACACCCCGTCCAGGTGGGGGCGCGCCCCTTGCCTCGTGGGCCCCCTGATGCTCCACCGACGTCCATCTTGACTCCATATATTCGTGTTCGGGGAGAAATAAACCAGGAAGAAGGATTCATCGCGTTTTACGATATGGAGCCGCCGCCGAGCCCTAAACTCTCTCGGGAGGGCTGATATGGAGTCCGTTCGGGGCTCCGAAGAGGGGAATCCATCGCCATCGTCAGCATCAACCTTCCCCCATCACCAATTTCATGATGCTCACCGCCGTGCGTGAGTAATTCCATCGTAGGCTTGCTGGATGGTGATGGGTTGGATGAGATTTATCATGTAATCAAGTTAGTTTTGTTAGGGTTTTATCCCTAGTATCCACTATGTTCTGAGATTGATGTTGCTATGACTTTGGTATGCTTAATGCTTGTCACTAGGGCCCGAGTGTCATGATTTTAGATCTGAACCTATTATGTTTTCATGAATATATGTGAGTTCTTGATCCTATATTACAAGTCTATAGTCACCTATTATGTGTTATGATCCGTTAACCCCGAAGTGACAATAATCGGGATACTTACTAGTGATGACCGTAGTTTGAGGAGTTCATGTATTCACTATGTGTTAATGCTTTGGTCCGGTACTCTATTAAAAGGAGGCCTTAATATCCGTTAGTTTCCAATAGGACCCCGCTGCCACGAGAGGGTAGGACAAAAGATGTCATGCAAGTTCTTTTCCATAATCACGTATGACTATATTCGGAATACATGCCTACATTACATTGATGAACTAGAGCTAGTTCAGTGTCACCCTATGTTATAACTGTTGCATGATTGATCGCATCCGACATAATTATCCATCACTGATCCATTGCCTACGAGCTTTTCATATATTGTTCTTCGCTTATTTACTTTTCCGTTGTTACTGTTACAATCACTATAAAACCAAAAATATTACTTTTGCCACCGTTACCAGTACTATCATATTACTTTGCTACTAAATACTTTACTGCAGATATTAAGTTATCTAGGTGTGGTTGAATTGACAACTCAGCTGCTAATACTTGAGAATATTCTTTGGCTCCCCTTGTGTCGAATCAATAAATTTGGGTTGAATACTCTACCCTCGAAAACTGTTGTGATCCCCTACACTTGTGGGTTATCATGGCCGGCAGTTTGTTTTCTAGCATGACGAAAGGGTTCCCGGTCGAGGAAACAGATGCCCATGCATTTGCCACCACCTCTCGAAATCCATCGGCCTTTGCCCAGAAAGTTTCAAAGCGGAACCGTTTAGCCACGCGAAAATCAGCGTTGAGGTCTAGCAGGAGGGGGCAGTGGTCTGATACGGTGGTGCTCGAGGCTGAAAGAAAGCACGAGGGGTATAGTGATACGTCTCCAACGTATCTATAATTTTTGATTGTTCCATGCTATTATATTATCTGTTTTGGATGTTTTATATGCATTTATATGCTATTTTATATGATTTCTTGGACTAACCTATTAACATAGAGCCTAGTGCCAGTTCCTGTTTTTCCTTGTTTTAGAGTTTTGCGGAAATGGAATACCAAACGGAGTCCAAACGGAATGAAACTTTCACGATGATTTTTCTTGGACCAGAAGACACCCAGAGGACTTGGAGTGCATGCCAGGAAAGCCACGAGGCCGCCACGAGGATGGAGGGTAGGGCGCGCCCCCACCCTTGTGGGCCCCTCTTGACTCCACTGACCTATTTCTTCCACCTATATATTCTCAAATATTCCAAAACCTACCATGAGATCCACAAAAACAGTTTTCCACCGCCGCAACCTTCTGTACCCATGAGATCCCATCCAGGGGCCTTTTCCGGTGTCCTGCCGGAGGGGGATTCGATCATAGAGGGGTTCTACATCAACACCATTGCCTCTCCGATGAAGCGTGAGTAGTTTACCTCAGACCTACGGGTCCATAGCTAGTATCTAGATGGCTTCTTCTCTCTCTTTTGATCAATACCATGTTCTCCTCGATGTTCTTGGAGATCTATTCGACGTAATACTATTTTGCGTTTTGTTTGAGAAATCTGATGAATTGTGGATTTATGATCAGCTTACCTATGAATATTATTTGAATCTCCTCTAAATTCTTATATGCATGATTTGATATATTTGCAAGTCTCTTCGAACTATCGATTTGGTTTAGCGAACTAGATTGGTGTTTCTTGCAATCGGAGAAGTGCTTAGCTTTGGGTTCAATCTTGCTGTGCTCGATCTCAGTGATAGAAGGGGAACCAACACGTATTGTATTGTTGCCATCGAGGATAACAAGATGCGGTTTTCACCATGTTGCTTGAGTTTATCCCGCTACATCATGTCATCTTACTTAATGCGTTACCCTGTACTTATGAACTTAATACTCTAGATGCAGGCAGGAGACGGTCAGTGTGTGGAGTAATAGTAGTAGAGGCAGGCAGGAGTCGGTCTACTTGATACAAACGTGGTGCCTATGGTCATGATCATTGCCTTAGATATTGTCATGACTTTGCATTTTTCTATCAATTGCTCGACAGTAATTTGTTTACCCACCGTAATAATTTATATCTTAAGAGAAGCCTCTAGTGAAACCTATGTCTCCCGGGTCTACTTTCCATCATATAAGTTTCCGATCTATAATTTTAGTTTCCTACTTACTTCCTTTGCAACCTTTTACTTTCGATTCCATAGACCAAAAATATTACTTTACCGATTATCCATCTCTATCAGATCTCACTTTGCAAATAATCGTGAAGGGATTGACAACCCCTTTATCGCGTTGGGTGCAAGTCGGTGGTTGTTTGTGCAGGTATTCGGTGACTTGTGTGTTGTATCCTACCGGATTGATACCTTGGTTCTCAAAACTGAGGGAAATACTTAGTCTACTTTGCTGCATCACCCTTTCCTCTTCAAGGGAAAAACCAACGCAAGCTCAAGAAGTAGCATATAGCTCCTCCCAGTCCATTGTCGAGAAGACGTGATCGAGTTTCTTGAGAGTGGTGCGTCCTCTCTCGATGGACCAAGTGTATCTTCTCCCGTTGAGGTAGACCTCCTTGAGCTGAAGCAGATTGAGCCTACTACGGAAGCCTGCCATCAAGCGCCGGTTAACAACGGCGTTATTCTTATCCTCCGTGTTGACTAGGAGGTTGAAATCGCCAATGACAGCCCACGGTCCTGGTAAAAGCTCACAGATGTCAATGAGCTCCTGCATGAAACCTACTTTAAGGGCATCGGAGCTGGGCCCGTAAACCCTAGTCATCCACCAGTGAGCCGACTTGCCGGCCGGCTTGACTAGAGTGGTGATTGCATAGTCCGTGTAGTGCGGGTTCGAAAGCTAGACCACTACCGGATCCCAAGCTAGGAGGATCCCTCCATGTGTGCTCGACGTTGGAAGATAGTAAAAGTGCACAAATTTATTCCCAAGGTAGTGCACAACAACAGCTGTAGAAACAACTTCCATCTTAGTCTCCTGAACACAAACTATACTAGGATTTGCTGCTGAAACCACTTGGTAGACTGCGCTTCTATGTGCAGGGTCATTTAGACTATGTACATTCCACACCAGTACCTTCATGGGATGTGCAGCCATGGAGGAAGCCCCACAGAAACGCTCGAAACACCACACCCTAGGCCGTCGGCATGGAATCGCCCGGCAGCTCCACCATTGGCATCGCCGAAGGCTCCCATCCGAACAAGGCGAGGATGAATGCGATGTGAGCATCCGAGAGCGGCTTGGTGAAGAGCTCAATGTACATTTTGAGTGCATCATCTCCGATGGCCTCTCCTTCATTCGCCAGGCAAAGCCTGCGAATGATGATCTATTGTTCCTTCGTGGCCATCTAATGTCTGCTCGAACTACGTCGGTATTTCCCCAAAGAGGAAGGGATGATGCGGCACAGCGACAGTAGGTATTTCCCTCAGTGATGAGACCAAGGTTATTGAACCAGTAGGAGAACCAAGCAACAGTACGTAAACATCACCTGCACACAAATAACAAATACTCGCAACCCGACGTATTAAAGGGGTTGTCAATCTCTTTCAGGTAGCGGCGCCAGAAATTGGCAAACGGACGTGAGAGAGTTGTAAATATTGATAGATCAAACGCTAGATAAAATAAATTGCAGCAAGGTATTCTTGTATTTTTGGGTTTAATAGATCTGAAAATAAAAGGCAAATAAAATAAATCGCAAAGGCAAATAATATGAGAAAGAGACCCGGGGGTTGTAGGTTTAACTAGTGGCTTCTCTCAAGAAAAATAGCAAATGGTGGGTAAACGAATTACTGTTGGGTAATTGATAGAACTTCAAATAATCATGACGATATCCAGACAATGATCATTATATAGGCATCACGTCCAAGATTACTAGACCGACTCCTGCCCGCATCTACTACTATTACTCCACACATCGACCGCTATCCAACATGCATCTAGTTTATTAAGTTCATGGAGAAACGGAGTAATGCAATAAGAAAGATGACATGATGTAGACAATATCTATTTATGTAGAAATAGACCCCCATCGTTTTATCCTTAGTAGCAACGATACATACGTGCCGGTTCCCCTTCTGTCACTGGGATCAAGCACCGTAAGATCGAACCCACTACAAAGCACCTCTTCCCATTGGAAGATAAATAGATCAAGTTGGCCAAACAAAACCCAAATATCGGAGAAGAAATATGAGGCTATAAGCAATCATGCATATAAGAGATCAAAGAAACTCAAATAACTTTCATGGATGAAAAGAGATAGATCTAATCATAAAATCAAAGTTCATTGGATCCCAACAAACACACTGCAAAAAGAGTTACATCATATGGATCTCCAAGAGACCATTGTATTGAGAATCAAACGAGAGAGAGGAAGCCATCTAGCTACTAACTACGGACCCAAAGGACTACAAAGAACTACTCACGCATCATCGGAGAGGCACCAATGGAAGTGGTGAACCCGTCGGTGATGGTGTCTATATTGGATCTGGTGGTTCTGGATTCTGCGGCGGCTGGAATTGATTTTCGTTGACTCCACTAGGGTTTATAGAATATTGGGGTATTTATAGAGCAAAGAGGTGGTCCGAGGGGGCACCCAAGGTGGGCACAGCCCACCAGGGCACACCTGGGCCTCCAAGCGCGCCCTGGTGGGTTGTGCTCCCCTCGGAGCACCCCCAGGCGCTTCTCTGACCCATTGGATGTCTTCTGGTCCAAACAAATCCACAAAAAGTTTCCCTGCGTTTGGACTCCGTTTGATATTGATTACCTGTGATGTAAAAAATGTGCAAAAAACAGCAACTGGCACTTGGCACTATGTCAATAGGTTAGTACCAAAAATGGTATAAAATGATTATAGAAAATCCAAGAATGATAATCTAATAGCATGGAACAATCAAAAATTATAGATACGTTGGAGATGTATCACCGTCGTGGGCCTCCTGTTTTTGGCGAGTCGAATGCTCCTCTTGGGTGAGCCAGCTGGCTGGTAGCGCTTCCTCAGCCTACGGTGCACTGTAACCTCAGGTGCAGCCAGGACGGGACTGATGGATCTCTGGATCTCCCTATAGAAGGCACGCACCAGCGTCCTGGGAGAGGCGGTCATGGGCATGGCCTGCATGGCTAGTGAGTGGGCGTCGTCGTCTGGGTCCTGGTCTGCCTGGTCTCCTGATCCCGGCGTATAGACAACGGGTGCTTGATTGTTGTCTACCACTTGGGTCCCACTTCGTCCAGCCAAAGGGAGGGCATGGGGCTCTGGACATGCATGCAGGATTAGAAGGGGGCTGCCATGATCCTGTGGCACCAAGCCAGCGAGATGGTGTGGCTCGTATGAGGCCTGCGAGATGCTGACCCGGAGCCAATCTATATCCGAGGTAACCTGACCCACCAGTCCGTCCAAGTGCATGGGTGGGGTGGGGGTGGGGTGAGGAAACCACCAGAGATGTCACTGTCCCCCAGGCTTGGCAGGCTAAAGAATGCTCTATCACGCGCCCTTCCACTGCCAATCAAAAGCATGTGGGGCCCCTCTGCTTCCACCACCATTGAGCCAATCAAAATTAGCTGGTCTAGCCAGTCCACAGAGTTTGCCATGCCTTGATGACACACCGCAGGTCGAGGCCCACACAAGGAGCCAACCACCTCTCTCCAACGGGTCAAGCAGACCAGGGGAACGGTCCTTGATACGTCTCCAACGTATCTATAATTTTTTATTGTCCCATGCTGTTATATTATCGTTCTTGGATGCTTGATACGTCTCCAACGTATCTATAATTTTTTATTGTCCCATTTTTTATTTACCAGGGGAACAGACTTGCAAAGATTACCAATCATAAATAAAAGAATTCAGAGAAGATTCAAATATTGTTCATAGATAAAATTGATCATAAACCCACAATTCACCGATCTCCACAAACACACCATAAAAGAAGATTACATCGAATAGATCTCCACAAGAGAGGGGGAGAACTTTGTATTGAGATCCAAAAAGAGAGAAGAAGCCATCTAGTAGGCCAAACCAAACTGATAATTCGAAGAGACTTGCAAAGATAAACCAATCATACATAAAAGAATTTAGAGAAGAATCAAATATTGTTCATAGATAATCTGGATCATAAACCCACAATTCATCGGATCTCGACAAACACACAGCAAAACAAGATTACATCGAATAGATCTCCAAGAGAATCGAGGAGAACTTTGTATTGAGATCCAAAGAGAGAGAAGAAGCCATCTGGCTACTAGCTATGGACCCGAAGGTCTGAATTAAACTACTCACACATCACCGGAGAGGCCATGGAGTTGATGTAGAGGCCCTCCGTGATCAATGCCCCCTTCGGTGGAGCTTCGGAAAAGGCCCCAAGATGGGATCTCTCGGGTACAAAAGGTTGCGGCAGTGGAATTAGGTTTTCGTGGTGCTCCTGGATGTTTGCGGGGTAGGTGGACTTATATAGGAGGAAGAAGTAGGTCGGTGGAGCAACGAGGGGCCCACGAGGGTGGAGGGCGCGCCCAGGGGGTAGGCGCGCCCCCCTGCCCCGTGTCCTTCTCGATTGTTTCTTGACGTCCACTCCAAGTCTCCTGGATGACGTTTGTTGAGAAAATCACGTTCCCGAAGGTTTCATTCCGTTTGGACTTCGTTTGATATTCCTTTTCTGCGAAACACTGAAATAGGCAAAAACAACAATTTCGGTCGGGCCTCCGGTTAATAGGTTAGTACCAAAATGATATAAAAGTGTAAAATAAAGCCCATTAACATCCAAAATAGATAATATAATAGCATGGAGCAATAAAAAAATTATAGATACGTTGGAGACATATCAAGCATCCCCAAGCTTAATTCCTGCTCGTCCTTGAGTAGGTAAATGATAAAAAAGAATTTTTGATGTGGAATGCTTTCTAACATATTTCTCAATGTAATTTTTCTTTATTGTGGCATGAATGTTTAGATCCAAAAGATTCAAGATAAAAGTTTAATATTGACATAAAAATAATAATACTTCAAGTATACTAACTAAGCAATCATGTCTTCTCAAAATAACATGGCCAAAGAAAGTTATCCCTACAAAATCATATAGTCTGGCTATGCTCTATTCACCACACAAAATATTTAAATCATGCACAACTCCGATGACAAGCCAAGCAATTGTTTCATACTTTTGATTTCTCAAACTTTTTCAATCTTCATGCAATATATGAGCGTGAGCCATGGATATAGCACTATATGTGGAATAGAATGGTGGTTGTGGAGAAGACAAAAAGGAGAAGATAGTCTCACATCAACTAGGCGTATCAACGGGCAATGGAGATGCCCATCAATAGATATCAACGTGAGTGAGTAGGGATTTCCATGCAACAGATGCACTAGAGCTATAAGTGTATGAAAGCTCAACAAAAGAACTAAGTGGGTGTGCATCCAACTTACTTTCTCATGAAGACCTAAGGTAATTTTGAGGAAGCCCATCATTGGAATATACAAGCCAAGTTCTATAATGTAAAATTCCCACTAGTATATAAAAGTGATAACATAGGAGACTCTCTATCATGAATATCATGGTGCTACTTTGAAGCACAAGTGTGGAAAAAGGATAGTAACATTGTCCCTTCTCTATTTTTCTCTCATTTTATTTATTTATTTGGGCCTTCTTTCCTTTTTTTTCTTTTCTTTTTGCCTCTTTTTTTTTGTCCGGAGTCTCATCCCGACTTGTGGGGGAATCATAGTCTCCATCATCTTTTCCTCATTGGTACAATGCTCTAATAATGATGATCATCACACTTTAATTTACTTACAACTCAAGAATTACAACTCAATACTTAGAACAAAATATGACTCTATGTGAATGCCTCCGGCGGTATACCGGGATGTGAAATGATGCATGAGTGACATGTATGAAGAATTATGACGGTGGCTTTGCCACAAATACGATGTCAACTACATGATCATGCAAGCAATATGACAATGATGAAGCATGTAATAATAACGGAATGTTGGAAAGTTGCATGGCAATATATCTCAGAATGGCTATCGAAATGCCATAATAGGTAGGTATGGTGGCTGTTTTGAGGAAGGTATGTGGTGGGTTTATGGTACCGGCAAAAGTTGTGCAATACTAGAGAGGCTAGCAATGGTGGAAGGGTGAGAGTGCGTATAATCCATGGACTTAACATTAGTCATAAAGAACTCACATACTTATTGCAAAAATCTATTAGTTATCGAAACAAAGTATTATGCGCTTGCTCCTAGGGGGATAGATTGGTAGGAAAAGACCATCGCTCGTCCCCGACCGCCACTCATAAGGAAGACAATCAATAAATAAACCATTCTCCGACTTCATCACATAACGGTTCACCATACGTGCATGCTACGGGAATCACAAACTTCAACACAAGTATTTCTCAAATTCACAACTACTCAACTAGCATGACTCTAATATCACCATCTCCATATCTCAAAACAATTATCAAGTATCAAACTTCTCATAGTATTCAATGCACTTCTATCAAAGTTTTTATATTATTCCTAAAAGCAAATTTCCATGTTGTTCTAAAAGGACTCTCAAAATAATATAGTGAAGCATGAGGGATCAATTATTTCTATAAAATAAAACCACCGCCGTGTTCTAAAAGATATAAGTGAAGCACTAGAGCAAAAACTATATGGCTCAAAAGATATAAGTGCAGCACATAGAGTATCTAATAAATTTCAAATCATGCGAGTCTCTCTCAAAGGGTGTGTACATCAAGGATGATTGTGGTAAACTAAAAAGAAAAGACTCAAATCATACAGTATGCTCCAAGCAAAACACATATCATGTGGTGAATAAAAATATAGCTCCAAGTAAAGTTACCGATAGACGAAGACGAAAGAGGGGATGCCTTCCGAGGCATCCCCAAGCTTAGGATTTTTGGTGTCCTTGAATTTTACCTTGGGGTGCCATGGGAATCCCCAAGCTTAGGCTCTTGCCGCTCCTTGTTCCATAATCCATCAAATCTTTACCCAAAACTTGAAAACTTCACAACACAAAACTCAAAATAGAAAATCTTGTGAGCTCCGTTAGCGAAAGAAAACAAAACACCACTTCAAGGTACTGTAATGAACACATTCTTGATTTATATTGGTGTTAAACCTACTGTATTAAAACTTCTCTATGGTTTATAAAATCTTTCACTAGCCATAGATTCATCAAAATAAGCAAACAACACACGAAAAACAGAATCTGTCAAAAACAGAATAGTCTGTAGTAATATGTATATAACACAAACTTCTGGAACCCCAAAAATTCTGAAATAACTTTCTGGACGTGAGGAATTTATCTATTAATCATCTGCAAAAATAATTAACTAAATATCACTTTCCAAATAAAAGTGGCAGCAATTCTCGTGAGCGCTAAAGTTTCTGCTTTTTACAGCAAGATCAAAAAGACTTTCCCCAAGTCTTCCCAACGGTTCTACTTGGCACAAACACTAATTAAACACAAAAAAATGACCAAAACAGAGGCTAGATAAATTATTTATTACTAAACAGGAACAAAAATCAAGGAATAAAAATAAAATTGGGTTGCCTCCCAACAAGCGCTATCGTTTAACGCCCCTAGCTTGGCATAAAAGCAAGGATAGATCTAGGTATTGCCATCTTTGGTGTTAGGAAAGAAAAGAGAAAATTTCTTTTCTATAGCATTTATCTTTCTATTTTGAGATAGCACGTGGCCATTAATGGTGGAAGAAATATTAAGCACGTTACGAAAATTGGCATCTAAGCTAGCCTTCATTTCTTTGATAATTTCATTTTGATAAAAGCACAAAAGAGAGGTAGAATCAACCTTCTCACTCATGGGGTGCCCAAATATAGTTTTCATCTTTTCATAAGTATCAATGGGATCCCCCTCAAGAAAACCTTCTTCAAAGATAGAATCCCGAACTTGCTTGAATGGGGATGGTAGACCAATATAAAAGCTTTTCAGGTAAACCTCAATTTGATATTGTGGCACATAGCTAGCTCGGATCCTTAATAGCCTATCCCAAGCATGTTTCAAAGATTCATCAAGTAAATAACGAAAAATTCCGGGATCACCTTCATCAAAATTATTCAAGCTCTCATTGATAGCCCCAGTAGGTCTCTCCATGGCATCATTATTTATGAGCTTAGAGAGGACAAAGGGACTATCCACGGTAAAACCTGGGAGAGAACCCTTAGCCCTTTTTGAATCGGCCATGGTACAAGAAAACAAACGGGAAAGAGACGAATAAATCGGCAAGGGTGAAGTGTGGGAGAGGAAAATGAGAGGCAAATGGCAGATAATGTAATGCGGAGGATAAGAGTTGTGATGGGTACTTGCTATGTCTTGACTTGGCATAGATCTCCCCGGCAACGGTGCCAGAAATCATTCTTGCTACCTCTTGATCACTGCGTTGGTTTTCCCTTGAAGAGGAAAGGGTGATGCAATAAAGCAGCCTAAGTATTTCCCTCAGTTTTTGAGAACCAAGGTATCAATACAGTAGGAGACCACGCGCGAGTCACCTCGTACCTACATAAACAAATAAGAACCTCGCAACCAACGTGATAAAGGGGTTGTCAGTCCCTTCACGGCCACTTGCAAGAGTGAGATCTGATAGAGATAATAATAATAAGATAAATATTTTTGGTATTTTTATGATATAGATTGAAAGTAAAGATTGCAAAATAAAATAGATTGGAAACTTGTATGATGGAAAATAGACCCCAGGACCATAGGTTTCAGTAGTCGCTTCTCTCAAGATAGCATAAGTATTACGGTGGGTAAACAAATTACTGTCGAGCAATTGATAGAAAAGAGAATAATTATGAGAATATCTAGGCATGATCATGTATATAGGCATCACGTCCGCGACAAGTAGTCTAAAACGATTCTGCATCTACTACTATTACTCCACACATCGACCGCTATCCAGCATGCATCTAGAGTATTAAGTTCATAAGAACAGAGTAATGCCTTAAGTAAGATGACATGATGTAGAGGGATAAACTCATGCAATATGATATAAACCCCATCTTTTTATCCTCGATGTCAACAATACAATACGTGTCATTTCCCCTACTGTCACTGGGATCGAGCACCGTAAGATTGAACCCAAAGCTAAGCACTTCTCCCATTGCAAGAAAGATCAATCTAGTAGGCCAAACCAAACTGATAATTTGAACAGACTTGCAAAGATAAACCAATCATACATAAAATAATTCAGAGAAGAATCAAATATTGTTCATAGATAATCTGGATCATAAACCCACAATTCATCAGATTTCGACAAACACACTGCAAAAGAAGATTACATCGAATAGATCTCCAAGAGAATCGAGGAGAACTTCGTATTGAGATCCAAAGAGAGAGAGAGAAGAAGCCATCTAGCTACTAGCTATGGACTCGAAGGTCTGAAGTAAACTACTCACACATCACCGGAGAGGCCATGGAGTTCATGTAGATGCCCTCCGTGATCAATGCCCCCTCCCACAGAGCTCCAAAAAGGCCCCAAGATGGGATCTCTCGGGTACAGAAGGCTGCGGCGGTGGAATTAGGTTTTCGTGGTGCTCCTGGATGTTTGCAGGGTACATGGACTTATATAGGAGGAAGAAGTAGATCGGTGGAGCAATGAGGGGCCCACGAGGGTGGAGGGCGCGCCCAGGGGGTAGGTGCACCCCTGCCTCGTGGCCTCCTCGATTGTTTCTTGATGCCCACTCCAAGTCTCCTTGTCGGAGTAATGGGCCATGGGTAGCCTAACCCGAGCCCCAGAACCTTCCTAGACATCGGGGCCGACTGTGCCCCTCAAGACGTCAAGATAGAGCTCCGCCTTCTGGCGGCCGGCTGGCCGAATGGCCGACTGCCAGGAGGCAGCCATGCTCAGGAAGGCGGCTCCAAGACGGGCCAACTCCTAGCAAGCGGCCTCCAAAAAGGCCGGCTCCTAGCAGTCGGCCCATGGCGCCCTCAAAGTCTGCACCCTCATTAAGAAGACAAGACATGGTGCGGCTGCAGTATAGCCCATCCCCCTGTATCCAGGGCCGGGCGTGGCCACAGTGCTCCGTACAGGCGGAGATCTCCTCCCGGCGTGGCACTGTTGCCACTCCGCCCCTGACGTCACTCATGTCAGGCGAAGCCCTGTTCCCACGACCGCTTGTCGGTGCGGCCCGAAGACAGCGGTCCCTGTGCCGGTCAGCGAGAGCCCGGAAGACGGCGAGGGCCTCACTAGTCGGACCCGAGGGAGGCCGGCTCTCAGTAGTTGTCCCGTTCCTTCCTTGGGGCCCCACGCACCATTAACCAGATAAGACGCGGAGTGGCTACAGTGATCTCCCGCCAGGCGGCGGGACTATAGCCATGCTTCCTTGACCAAGCAAGCATCATTAGCATCACCGCTACAGTAATCCACAACCGGCAAGACCCCTGAGCGGCGGAGGCGGCCTGTCGCCTCCGTACCAGACCAGCCGGTGGAGCCCACCAGGCGGCGGGCCCCAGCAGTCGGCGAAGAAGCCGGCGACCAGAGAAACTGATAGCCGGTGTCCTACACCCAGCTAGATTACCATTGTACCCCTGGGGGGTAGGCCTATATAAACCCCCAGGGCACCCATGCAAAGGGTTGGAACCTGTTAGAATTAGACTCCCACCTAGGGGGAGAGGAGAGTAGACCTTGCCTTCTTCTACCTCTAGCATACAGCTCGAGGAGCACCATTGTACTCACTAGTGCCTTAGTGATCATGCGGAGACCCCGCAGAGCAGGACTAGGGGTGTTATCTCCTAGGAGAGCCCCGAACCTGGGTAAAGTGTGCCGGCGTTCGTGTCTACGCCTTATCCCGCTTCCAGGCACCGGTGACGTTCTACTCGCTCCCACCATGATAAGCCATCCATTGGCATATGTTGCACCCAACCCCCGACATTTGGCGCCCACCGTGGGGCGAGGTGCGCTGTCTCCCGAAGACTTGTTCTGGACGGGAACCTTGTTCCTTCCTGGCAAGCGCAGCCAGCCCGGCACGCCAGACGGCGTCTGCACCGATGCACTGCACGACGCGGAGGTTGCCTGCGCGGCGAGCTTCCTTGTTGATCTTGTTGGTGAGATTCGCCTCTCCGACGAGCCCGCGGCTTAGGCGGGCACCGATGGCCCTGTGAGCCTCCTCGATCAGCTCCACGTTGCCAGCGAGCCTGCTGCTGACTTGGAGTCAGTTGGCTCCACCGACCCGATGTTGGTTGACTCCAACACAGCGTCGCTTGGCGCGTTCCCCTCCAATGTGGTGGTCTACGTCGAGCCGTTTCCTCGCGCAGACAGCGGCGGCGGCACCGTCACGGAGGTGCTCGTCATCAGCCACGACGAGCATTCTGGCGGAGGGGGCCAGGACCCATTGCAGGCAGCAATGCAAGACCTGGCTGTGCCTATCCCGGAAGACACCAACACCGAGACGCTGGAGGCACGCCGTATCAAGCTCGTCGAAAGCGCCAACCGGCTGGCCAGCATGATACGCCTCTCGGAGGCCTACCAGCGGGAGATGGATCATGCTGTCGGCGGCACGCCGACTCCTAGTGGGCCTAGCCGCATTGGCTTGGTCCGGCAGCGTGGCGTGACCATCGCCAGCATGTTCGGGATAGATCGTCCCGTCTACGCCACGCCTGCAGAGAACATACGGGCTGCCCAGGTGGCAGCAGACAAGCTAGACAAGCTTGAGGGCGACGAACGTCGCCACATGACGGAGCGAGTCTAGCAGCTCCTCGACGCGGCTGCTGGGAAGCAAGATGCCGGGTGCTGCGCTGAAGCGTCCAACCGGTGAAACGACGACCCGCCTCCTCGTCGAGACCAAGGCGCAACATCCCGGACGCCGACTGGCGGCGTCCGCGATCAAAGAGACAAGTAGCCAGCTGCTAGCCGCAGCCGGACTCACATCACTATCGAGCGTGACCAAGACGGCTGCCCAAGAGCAGTACGACGGCGAGACGACTGTCCGCCTCCCCCTACCCGCAGGGATAGGTGCATTTCCTCGCCGCCTGTTGATCACCCATCACTCGGCGACTGCCTTGGCCGCCGAGAAGAAATCGGAGAAAACGATGGCTGCCATCGGATCGATCGCCTCAATCGATCCCTGGCGCTAGAAGAAGAAGATGAGTTGGGTCCGACTTGTTTTGGCCCCCGCATCCGAGATGAGCCCTTCCCCAAAGGGTTCACTCTCCCGAGAGATTCACCCAAGTACACTGGCTCGGTGAAGCCGGAGGACTGGCTGGTCGACTACTCCACAGCCGTCAGCATCGCCAACGGCAACAAGCGCGTTGCCGTGAAGTACGTTCCGCTCATGCTCCAGGGCACGGCTTGGACCTGGCTGAACAGCCTGAAGCCCCGCAGCATCAATAGCTGGGTTGATTTCACTGAAGCATTCATTCGCAACTTCACCAGCACGTATAAGCGGTTGGCAAAGCCTCGCCAGCTCTCCTTGTGCGTCCAAGGCCCCAACGAGTCGACTCACGACTACCTCACGCGCTGGGCCAAGCTGCGCAACTATTGCGAGGGTGTGCACGAGGTGCAGGCCATCGAGTACTTCACTGCCGGGTGCCGAGAGGGCACCCTCCTCAAGCACAAGCTTCTTTGCGACGAGCCGGCGACCCTCGACGAATTACTGATTGTAGCGGACAAGTATGCCACGGCCGACTCCTCCATGAAGGCAGAGATCCAAGTTAATGTGTCGGGCAAGGTGGCCCCTCAAGCTCCTCAGACCCCGGCTGGTGACACTAGTCGACGACAGCAACCAAATGACAACAAGCGCAAGGCCATGCAGCCGGCTTCCACGAGCCGGCAGGTGGCAACAGTCGAAGATCAGCAGCCAGAAGGGCAGCCTCCTCCCAAATGCCAGAAGGGCGGCAAGCCCAACTAGCTGCCTGCCTTCTCGTATGAGCAGACTCTTGATGCACCCTGCAAGTTCCACAGCGGCACGAAGCTGTCCAATCACACCACTTGAAAGTGCCACTGGCTCACGAGGATCTCCAAGGGTGATGGACTCCAGCCTCCTCCGCCTGCGGCCCCGCCGCCTCCTCCTCAGCAGCCGGCGGCTCGACCAGTCGGCGCCATACAAGATGATTATCCTGAGGAGCATGGAGCTTATGTCGTGTTCACCAGCGTGGCCGACGACAGGCGCAACAAACAGCAGCAACAAAAAGAAGTAAATGTAGTAGCAACAGAGACCCCCCGAGTTCATGGATTGGTCTGAGGAGCCCATCAGCTGGAGCAGAGCCGACCACCCAGAGGTGAGGCCCAATCCCGGCTCTTATGCTCTGGTGTTGGATGCCACGTTTGCCACAGAGAGGCGAGCTGCTCGCTTCTCCCGAGTTCTGATAGATGGCGGCAGCAGCACCAACATTCTATACAAAGATACCATGGAGAAGTTGGGAATCAAACAGAGACATCTTCAGCCCAGTCGGACTGTTTTCCATGGCATAGTTCCTGGCCTTTCCTGCTCGCCAATCGGCAAGACTCTGATAGATGTCCTCTTCGGAGACAAAAATCATTTCCGCCGAGAGCCAGTCTGGTTTGAGGTGGTGGACCTTGAGAGCCCTTATCATGCATTACTTGGCCGGCCTGCCCTGGCCAAGTTCATGGCGGTCACCCACTATGCTTACCTGAAGATGAAGATGCTGAGCTCCATGGGAATTCTGACCATAGCAGGGAACTACAAGAAGTCATCCACCTGTGCAACAGAGAGCAGCCGGTTAGCCGAGTCCCTCGTGATCGCGGCTGAGAAGCGGCTCCTTGACCAGATTGTGACGATGGCCGGCAAGCAGCCGGAAATGTCACCCAACCCCAAGGAGTCGGAAGTCGAGGGCTCGTTCAAGCCGGCGAAGGAGACGAAGAAGATACCCTTGGACCCGGAGCACCCGGAGAGGCATGCTGTCATAGGTGCAAACCTTGACAGCAAATAGGAAGGCGAGCTTGTTGATTTCCTCCGTGAGAATCGGGACATTTTTGCATGGCCTCCAAGGACATGCCGGGTGTTCCGACGGAATTCGCCGAGCACAAGCTACACGTCCGGTCTGATGCCAAGCCAGTCAGGCAGCCCTTGCGCCGCCTGTCGGAGGAGAAGAGAAGAGTTGTTGGAGAAGAGATAGCCCGGCTTCTAGCAGCCAGCTTCATCATGGAAGTATTCTTTCCAGAGTGGTTAGCCAACTCGGTCCTAGTGCTGAAGAAGAACAAGCAGTGGTGCATGTGTATTAATTATACCAGCCTCAACAAAGCATCCCCCAAAGACCCATTTGCTCTGCCAAGAATCGACCAAGTGATTGACTCCACAGCCGGATGCGAGCTGTTGAGCTTTTTGGATGCATACTTAGGGTATCACCAGATCAAGCTGAACCCGGCCGACAGGCTGAAGACCGCCTTCATCACGCCATTCGGAACCTTCTGTTACCTGACCATGACGTTCGGCTTGAGAAATACCAGCGCCACATTTCAGCGTTGCATGCAGAAATGTCTTCTCAAGCAACTCGGCAGAAACGTCCACGTGTATGTGGATGATGTGGTGGTGAAGACAGAAAAGCGAGGAACGCTACTAGAAGACCTCAAGGAGACATTTGAGAACTTGCGCCGATTTCAGATCAAGCTCAAGCCGGAGAAATGCGTCTTTGGAGTGCAAGCCGGCTAACTACTTGGTTTTCTGGTCTTAGAGCGCGGCATAGAGTGCAACCCTGTGAAGATCAAGGCCATCGAGAGGATGGAGGTGTCCACGCAACTGCTGGACGTGCAAAAATTTACCGGCTGCTTGGCGTCATCAGCCATTTCATCAGTCGGCTAGGCGAGAATGCTCTTCCCCTGTACCAGCTCATGAAGAAGACCACTTTTTTCAAGTCGAAAGACAAGGAGGACGAAGCTTTTCTCCAGCTCAAGAAGATGTTGACCACTCCGCCTGTCCTGGCGGCCCCAACTCCTAAGGAGCCCATGCTCCTCTACATCGCCGCCACCAGCCGGGTGGTCAGCACAGTCATAGTGGTGGAACACAAGGAAGAAGGCAGAGCTCTACCAGTCCAGAGGCCGGTGTATTACCTGAGTGAAGTACTATCCACTTCCAAGCAGAACTACCCCCACTACCAGAAGATGTGCTATGGCGTGCACTTTGCTGCCAAGAAACTGAAGCCATACTTCCAAGAGCACCCAATCACTGTGGTCTGCACAGCTCCACTTGCCGAGATCATTGGAAGCCGAGATGCCTCAGGCCGAGTGGCCAAATGGGCCACAGATTTGCCCCCCTACACCATCTACTACCAGCCTCGCACCGCCATCAAGTCACAAGCACTGGCCGACTTCCTCGTCGACTGGGCCGAGACCCAGTACCTGCCGCCAGCGCCAGATTCCACTCATTGACGAATGCACTTTGATGGTTCCAAGATGCGCACCAGTTTGGGAGCCGGCATCGTCCTCACCTCTCCAAAGGCGACACGATCAGATATGTGCTACAAATTCGCTTTGCCACCTCCAACAATGTTGCTGGATATGAAGCACTCATTCACGGGCTCCGGCTTGCCAAGGAACTCGGCATTCGCCGGATCCTGTGTTATGGAGATTCCGACCTGGTGGTCCAGCAGTTGTCTGGTGACTGGGACGCCAATGATGCAAACATGGCAAGCTACCGTTTCCTCGTCCAGCAACTCAGCGGATACTTCGAAGGGTGCGAGTTCCTCCATGTGCCAAGAAATGACATTGAGAAAGCTGACGCCTTGGCACGAATCGGCTCCACCCGGCAAGCAATACCAGTCAGCGTCACCCTGCAACGCCTCCTCAAGCCGTCTGTCAAACCATCGCCAGAGTCGGATTCCATCTTTGTGCCATCTCCTCCTGAAGCAGTCGGATCCGACTTGAGGACCCCAGCAACCGGCACGGGGAATTCGGCAAGCGACCCGGGGACTGCAGCAGTCGGCCTAGGGACTTCATCGACTCAGCAAGCGGCAGCCGACTCCAACCTGCCGCCTCCCGGCCCAACCACCCTTGTGCAAGTAGCAGTCCTAGAAGCTGAAGAAATTGCAGCACCTTCATGGGCCCAGCCCATCCTCAACTTTCTGGTGAACAAAGAGTTGCTGACTGATGAGATCTCGGCCCAGCAAGTGCAACGCTGGGCAGCAACGTACACCATAGTCAACAGAGAGCTTGTGAGGCGCAGTGTCACTGGTGTCCATCAGCGCTGCATAGAGCCAGAGCAAGGCCAAGTAATCCTCAAAGATATCCATCAAGGCGAGTGTGGTCACCACGTAGCTTCAAGAGCACTCGTGGCCAAAGCTTTCCGCCACGGTTTTTTCTGGCTGACTGCTCTAGAAGACGCCAAGGACTTGGTCCAGAAATGCAAAGGGTGCCAGAAGTTTCGTTCAAAGCCACATCAGCCTGCTTCTGCACTCAAGACTATTCCCATTGCCTGGCCATTTGCCGTCTGGGGCCTGGACATGGTGGGACCATTCAAGACGACACGCAGCAGCATGACTCATCTGCTTGTCGCAGTGGGCAAGTTCACCAAGTGGATAGAAGCAAAGCCAATTAAGAAGTTGAATGGTTCGACTGCTGTGACTTTCATCTCCGACATCACCATCTGGTATGGCATACCACACAACATCATCACTGACAACGGCACAAACTTTGCCAAAGGCGCCTTGGCCCGTTTCTGCGCGACGTAGGGCATCCGACTGGACCTAGCATCCATTGCCCATCCACAGTCAAACGTCCAGGTGGAGCAAGCAAATGGCCTCATTTTATCCGGCATCAAGCCACGACTGGTCGAGCCTCTAGAGCGGTCGGCCGGCTGTTGGCTCGATGAGCTGTCGGGCGTCCTCTAGAGCTTGCACACAACTCCGAACAAGTCAATCGGCTTTACGCCTTTCTTCCTCGTCTACGGTGCCGAAGCCGTCATACCGATGGACATAGAATTTGACTCCCATCAAGTCACCATGTACACCGAAGAGGAGGCAGAAGAAGCACGACAAGACAGCGTCGATCCGCTAGAAGAGGGCCGGCTATTGGCACTTAGCCGGTCCACCATCTACCAGCAGAGCCTGCACCGATACTACAACCGAAAGGTTAAGCCAAGATCCTTCCAAGAAGGAGACCCTGTGCTCTAGCTGATCCAGCAAAAAGCCGGCCAACACAAGCTCTCGGCACCTTGGGAAGGCCCCTTCATCATCAGCAAGGTGTTGGGTAACGACTCCTACTACCTCATCGACGCTCAGAAGCCTCGAGCACGCAAAAGAGATGACTCCGGCAAGGAGACGGAGCGACCATGGAATGCAAACCTCCTTCGAAGGTTTTACAGTTGATGCAGTATGTACCACGCCAACTTTTGTATTAAGTACGAAGACTCCGGGTCCCCTGAGAAGAGCTCGGGGACTGCCCTCTTTAATCTATATGATACGTATTACGCCTGTCATTTGTGTTATTTCATTAGTCCGTCTGGCACCGGGTTCGACCAGTCGACCCGGGGACTTGCCGCCTTGTACTATGAAATGCTTCCTGCAGCCGAACAAGTAATGTGTTGGCACCTAAGCTTTCTCCTGCCAGAAGTCGCAGCTTGTAGAGTGACTGTTCGGTCGACAGGAGTTAAGGCAGAAAGGGTGTCTGCATGAAAAATGGCTAAGGACACAAAGCATACACATAGTCCAAGCCAGCTTCCTGCCTCACCGACCGGCTGTCAAGAAGCCGTCCAGCCGGCTTCTACTTAACTTGCTAGAAAACTCTAATCGGCTAAGTACTTGCCTCCTCGAAAGTGGCTAAGTACTTGACCCAGCCACAGTTCGTAGAGCGGCTGTTCGGCTGGCAAGACGACAACCGAGGGAAGGCGACAAAGGAAAAAAGCCAAAGAGCAAAAAGCAAGGAAAGATAGAACTCGGAAAAAATATTTACACATCGATAGGCCCTTGGCCGACATCCAACAAGAGTTTGAACCCCGCAGGTGGAATTGTGCGAAATTAATGAAGTTTGTCGAGACTGATAAGCAGGAAGAAAGAAAGGTAAAATGCCAGCCTAGGAAGCAGCAGATGGGTTCGGCGGAATAGTGGAGTCGGTGGTGCTAATTGGTTGAGCGGCCGGCTGGTCATTCTCCGCTTGGTCGCCTTCAACAGCAGCCGGCTCGCTCGGGCGTGGCTCGTTGCTGGAGGCGTGGTCGAGTTGAGGCTGGTCGTCCCCTCTGACCTCTGGCGCCTCCTCTTCACCTTCC
Source organism: Triticum aestivum (assembly GCF_018294505.1). Taxonomy (NCBI): domain Eukaryota; kingdom Viridiplantae; phylum Streptophyta; class Magnoliopsida; order Poales; family Poaceae; genus Triticum; species Triticum aestivum. The sequence goes on along the minus strand of NC_057800.1, from coordinate 655,220,050 downwards.
TCCTCCTATTCGTCTTCTCCTTCACGCTGGAGTCGATCACCTCAGCCGAGTCCTCGCCATCCTCCCAAACCATTCTGGTGGCGCCTCGACACCGTTCTCGGCCAGCTCCGGGATGAAGATGCTGGTGTTGGTGTACTCGGCGATTGCCGCAGCCCGCTTGACAAGATCACCCTCCACCGCCACCAGCTCCTCTTGGGCTTCCTGTCGAAACATGGTCAACTGGGCTAGATTTAGCCTAGGGTACCACGCTTGACGAACTCCAAGGCCCGGCGTGCTCCGGCCCGGGCCAAGGAGCCCTTCCACGCCTCAAGGTGGCCGGCCGCCACCTCCAGCCAGTCAACAGTCCGACTGGGTGTGCACGGAGCTGGCATGTCTGGCCACAGGGCGGCGATCGCCTGGGCACCGACACGCTGAAGGCGGCGCATCATCCGATGAGCCTACCGAAGACAAGCCTGGATGCTGAGAAGTTGCTTGCTAAGAGTGCGGGGGGCGTCAGCAGCGATCTGCTCACCTTCTGCCCTCCGTCCTTCACGATCGGCCTCAATAGCCTGGTTGGCAGCACCAGAGTGACCTGGGAAGAAGTCTGCTTAGACAAAAAAGCAAAGAGTTAGATCGGAAACAAGAAGTCGGCTTGATCAGAAGCCGGCGTCTTGAAGAATGAATAAAGAAGGCAGCTTACCGCCGACCATGTCTTCAATCTCGCCGAAGCCGACAGTCAGCATTGCCTCCTTGTCGTTCCAGGCAAAGTGCTCGGTCTCGAACTCAGCAAGGAGACCTGCCTCCTTGTCCTCCGCCTACCTCTGGGCCTTCTTGAGAAGCTCCGCCTGCTCCGCCAGTTGCGTGACTAGCCGGTCATGCTCCTCGGCCAGCTTATTGCAGTCCGCCTCCTTGGCACGCAACATGGTGTTGGCTTCGCCCAGCTGCTGCTGCAGGGTGGCGTTGGCCTCTGCAAAAGTAGAAGAAGGAAAGGATATCAACAATCAACAAAGAGAGATGTAGTTGTCAGGAAGATCTGGCCTGACTGCTCAGCAGTCGGCCCGAATCTCGGGGATTACAGCCCGCGGGTGCGCCAGCGCGCCCCCGTGGAGAAAGAAGTTATCAAACATCAACAGAGAAGAAGAGAAGTTGCCAATATGATCCGACCCGACTGCTCAGCAGTCGGTCCCGAATCTCGGGGACTACAGCCCGCGGGTGTGCCAGCGCGCCCCCGCAGAGAAAGAAAAAGACTTACTCCGGCTCATTGACAAGTCGACGGCCCATTGATCCAACTCGTGGACTTTGGAGTTGAAGGCGGCTGCACAGAGGTTATGATAATCCTGCAGCAAAGATATCAGACAGTGTTAGTACTCAGAGCTTGCCAATTAAAGTTCCGAGCCGCCTGCTCAGCAGCCGGCCTGAAACTCGGGGACTATACCCAGAGGGTGCGCTGGCGCGCCCCCACGAAGCAATACAAGAATTAAAAACAAAGAAGCAAGAAGCATACCTGGATGGCTGCTCGCGACTCCAGGAACGCATTGTTGCAGTGTTTGAGTGCGTCGGCTTCAGCGTGGAGCTTGTCCTGGACGTCCAGGATTGCCTTGTTCAAAGGGCCCGTCCCGCCTCCCCGCGCCCACTCAATGGGCGCGACGCTGGTCGCCTTGGCATCCGGGATCAAAGAGCTCTCCACACCGGTCTCAAGTGGGCGTTACGCCGAGGCCGCTTTTGCAAATCGACGGTGATACGTCTCCAACGTATCTATAATTTTTGATTGCTCCATGCTATATTATCTACTGTTTTGAATGTTTATGGGTCTTATTATACACTTTTATATCATTTTTGGGACTAACCTATTAACCCAGAGCCCAGTGCCAGTTTCTGTTTTTACCCTATTTTAGGGTTTCGAACAAAAGAAAAATCAAATGGAGTCCAATTGACCTGAAACTTCACGGATCTCATTTTTGGAAGGAAAGAAGCCCAGAAGACTTCGAGTGCACATCGAGGGATCTACGAGGAGGCCACAAGGCAGGGGGGCGCGCCCTCCACCCTCGTGGCCCCTCGTGGCCCCACTGACGTATTTCTTCCGCCTATATATCTCCATATACCCTAAAAACATCGGGAAGCACAATAGATTTGGAGTTCCGCCGCCAGAAGCCTCCGTAGCCACTGAAAGCCAATCTAGACCCGTTCCGGCACCCTGCCGGAGGGGGAATCCTTCTCCGGTGGCCATCTTCATCATCCCGGTGCTCTCCATGACGAGAAGGGAGTAGTTCTCCCTCGGGGCTGAGGGTATGTACCAGTAGCTATGTGTTTGATCTCTCTCTCTCTCTCGTGTTCTTGAGGTGATACGATCTTGATGTATCGCGAGCTTTGCTATTATAGTTGGATCCTATGATGTTTTCTCCCCCTCTACTCTCTTGTAATGAATTGAGTTTCTCCTTTGAAGTTATCTTATCGGATTGAGTCTTTAAAGATTTGAGAACACTTGATGTGTGTCTTGCCGTGCGTATCTGTGGTGACAATGGGATATCACGTGATTCACTTGATGTATGTTTTGGTGATCAACTTGCGGGTACCGCCCATGATCCTATGCATAGGGGTTGGCACACGTTTTCGTTGTGATTCTCCGGTAGAAACTTTGGGGCACTTTTTGAGATTCTATGTGTTGGTTGAATAGATGAATCTAAGATTGTGTGATGCATATCGTATAATCATACTCACGGATACTTGAGGTGACATTTGAGTATCTAGGTGACATTAGGGTTTTGGTTGATGTGTGTCTTAAGGTGTTATTCTAGTACAAACTCTAGGGCTGTTTGTGACACTTATAGGAATAGCCCAACGGATTGATTGGAAAGAATAACTTTGAGGTGGTTTCGTACCCTACCATAATCTTGTCATTTGTTCTCCTCTATTAGTGACTTTGGAGTGACTCTTTGTTGCATGTTGAGGGATAGTTATGTGATCCAGTTATGTTAGTATTGTTGAGGGAACCTGCACTAGAGAAAGTATGAACCCTAGGCCTTGTTTCAACGCATTGCAATACCGTTTACACTCACTTTTATCGTTAGTTACCTTGCTGTTTTTATTATTTCAGTTTACAAATACCTTTATCTACTATCCATATACCACTTCTATCACCATCTCTTCGCCGAACTAGTGCACCTATACAATTTACCATTGTATTGGGTGTGTTGGGGACACAAGAGATTCTTTGTTATTTGGTTGCAGGGTTGCTTGAGAGAGACCATCTTCATCCTACACCTACTACGAATTGATAAACCTTAGGTCATCCACTTGAGGGAAATTTGCTACTGTCCTACAAACCTCTGCACTTGGAGGCCCAACAACGTCTACAAGAAGAAGGTTGTGTAGTAGACATCAAGCTCTTTTCTGGCGCCGTTGCCGGGGAGGTTAGCGCTTGAAGGTATATCTTTAGATCTTGCAATCGAGTCTTTTAGTTTCTTGTTTTATCACTAGTTTAGTTTATAAAAGAAAACTATAAAAAAATGGAATTGAGTTTGTCTCATACGCTTCACCTTTTTAATATCTTTCGTGAGTATGATGGAAAGGATAATTGTGCTCAAGTGCTAGAAGAAGAAATCTATAAAATGTTTGGCACTAAATATTTGAATGATGAGCATGATTGCAATGTTGTTAGTATGAATTCTTTGAATATCTATGATGCTAATGATATGCAAAGCCACAAGCTTGGGGAAGCTAAGTTTGATGAAGATGATATTTTTTGTCCCCCAAGTTTTGATGAGCAAATTTATTATGATGAAAACATGCCTCCTATCTATGATGATTATTGTGATGACACGTATGCTTTAAAGAATAATGATAACAATGTATTGTCATCTTGATTTCAATTTTCAATCCCATGATAGTTACTTTGTTGAGTTTTCTCCCACTACTATTCAAGAGAAGAATTTTGCTTATGTGGAGAGTAATAAAATTTCTATGCTTGTAGATCATGAAAATAATGCTTTAGGTGCTGGTTATATTGTTGAATTCATTCATGATGCTACTTAAAATTATTATGAGGGAGGAACATATGCTTGTAGGAATTGCAATAATATCAAGTTTCCTCTCTATGTGCTTAAAATCTTGAAGTTATGCTTGTTTTACCTTCCTATGCAAGTTGATTGTTGTTCCCATAAGTTGTTTGCTCACAAAATCCCTATGCATAGGAAGTGGGTTAGGCTTAAATGTGCTAGTCATATTCTTCATGATGCTCTCTTTATGTTACAATTCTTATCTTCTATATGAGCATCATTGAAATCATCATGCCTAGCTAGGGGCGTTAAACGATAGCGCTTGTTGGGAGGTAACCCAAATTTATTTTTGTTCCTTGCATTTTTCTCCTGTTTATCAATAAATAATTCATCTAGCCTCTGTTTATATGTGGTTTTATGCTTTTAATTAGTGTTTGTTCCAAGTAGAACCTTTGTGAAGACTTGGGGAAAGTCTTGTTGATCATGCTGTAAAAAAACACAAACTTTAGTGCTCACGAGAATTGCTGCCATTTGTATTTGGAAGTGCTATTTAGTTAATTATTTTTGCAGATGATTAATAGATAAATTACTCAGGTCCAGAAATCTATTTGAGAATTTTATGAGTTCCAGAAGTATACGTTTGATCCAGATTACTATAGACTGTTCTGTTTTTGACAGATTCTGTTTTTCATGTGTTGTTTACTTATTTTGATGAATCTATGGCTAGTAAAATAGTTTATAAACCATAGATAAGTTGGAATACAGTAGGTTTAACACCAATATAAATAAAGAATGAGTTCATTACAGTACCTTGAAGTGGTGATTTATTTTCTTATACTAACGGAGCTTACGAGTTTTCTGTTATGTTTTGTGTTGTGAAGTTTTCAAGTTTTGGGTAAAGATTCGATGGACTATGGAATAAGGAGTGGCAAGAGCCTAAGCTTGGGGAATACCAAGGCACCCCAAGGTAATATTCAAGGACAACCAATAGCCTAAGCTTGGGGATGCCCCGGAAGGCATCCCCTCTTTCGTCTTCGTTCATCGGTAACTTTACTTGGAGCTATATTTGTATTCGCCACATGATATCGTTTTTCCTTGGAGCGTCAATTTATTTTATTAGGATTAGAACAATGTTTTGCATCTTTTATTTCAATAAAAGTGGCATTGATAGCCTTTACTATGCCTATTTTAGAAGCCCACATGTTGCTGTTTGAAAACAGAAAGTTTACCGATGTTGCAATAATTCCCAAGAAAATTCAGAATGTGATAAAATGTTGAAACCTTTTGCATATTAAGCTCTGATAAATTTACTAAAGTGGTAATTTTCTTTCATAATTTTTGGATCTAGGGAAGTATGGATGTTGCTGCATTATTTACAGACTGTCCTGTTTAGGCAGATTGCTGTTATGTTTGCATTGTTTGCATATGTTTGCTTCTTTAATGATTCTATTTGAGGATAGGACTATTAAATATGCAGACTCATTTAGTATGCAATGTTGAATAATAATTTTAGTGATTTTCTACAGTAGAGTATGATAAGGTTTTTAGAATGGTTTATACTAACTTATCTCACGAGTCCTTGTTGAGTTTTGTGTGGATGAAGCTTTTGAGATTTAGGGAGACCGTGATATGAGAGGAATTAATGAGACACAAAAGATCAAGCTTGGGGATGGCCAAGGCATCCCAAGATAATATTTCAAGAGGTCTCAAGCTTCTAAGCTTGGGGATGCCCCGGTTGGCATCCCACCTTTTTTCTTCAACAACTATCGGTTAGTTTCGGTTGATCCTAAGTTTTTGCTTCTTCACATGATGTTTGCCATTCTTAGAATGTCATTTTATTTTGCTTTGCTTGATGTTTGAATAAAATACCAAGATCTGAAATTCTTAAATTTTAGAGAGTCTTCACATAGTTGCATAATTATTCAACTACTCATTGATCTTCACTTATATCTTCTGGAGTAGTTTGTCATTTGCTCTAGTGCTTCACTTATATCTTTTAGAGCATGGTGGTAGTTTTATTTTGAAGAAATAGATGAACTCTCATGCTTCACTTATATTATTTTGAGAGCCTTAAATAGCATGGTAATTTTCTTAAAATCCTAATATGCTAGGTATACAAGATTAGTAAAAACTTTCTTACGAGTGTGTTGAATACTATGAGAAGTTTGATACTTGATAATTGTTTTAAGATATGGAGATGGTGATATTAGAGTCATGATAGTTGAGTAGTTGTGAATTTGAGAAATACTTGTGTTAAAGCTTGTGATTCCCGTAGCATGCACGTATGGTGAACTGTTATGTGATGAAGTCGGAGCATGATCTATTTATTGATTGTCTTCCTTATGAGTGGCGGTCAGGGACGAGCGATGGTCTTTTCCTACCAATCTATCCCCCTAGGAGCATGCACATAGTACTTTGTTTCGATAACTAATAGATTTTTGCAATAAGTATGTGAGTTCTTTATGACTAATGTTGAGTCCATGGATTATATGCACTCTCACCCTTCCACCATTGCTAGCCTCTCTAATACCGTGCACTTTTCACCAGTATCATACACCCACCATATACCTTCCTCAAAACAGCCACCATACCTACCTATTATGTCATTTCCATAGCCATTCCGAGATATATTACCATGCAACTTTCCACCGATCCATTTATTATGACACACATCATCATTGTCATATTGCTTGCATGATCATGTAGTTGACATTGTATTTGTGGCAAAGCCACCATTCATAATTCCTTCATACATGTCACTCATGCATCATTGCACATCCCGATACACCGCCGGAGGCATTCATATAGAGTCATATCTTCTTCTACGTATCGAGTTGTAATTCTTGAGTTGTAAGTAAATAAAAGTGTGATGATCATCATTATTAGAGCATTGTCCCAGTGAGGAAAGGATGATGGAGACTATGATTCCCCCACAAGTCGGGATGAGACTCCGGACGAAAATAAATAAATAAAAGAGGCCAAAGAAGCCCAAACAAAAAAAAGAGAAAAAAAGAGGCCATAAAAAAGAGAAAGGCCCAAATAAAAATTAAAAAAATAAAAAAAATGAGAGAAAAAGAGAGAAGGGGCAATGCTACTATCCTTTTACCACACTTGTGCTTCAAAGTAGCACCATGATCTTCATGATAGAGAGTCTCCTATGTTGTCACTTTCATATACTAGTGGGAATCTTTCATTATAGAACTTGGCTTGTATATTCCAATTATGGGCTTCCTCAAAATGCCCTAGGTCTTCGTGAGCAAGCGAGTTGGATGCACACCCACTAGTTTGTTCTGTTGAGCTTTCATACATTTATAGCTCCAGTGCATCCGTTGCATGGCAATCCCTACTCACTCACATTGATATCTATTGATGGGCATCTCCATAGCTCGTTGATACGCCTACTTGATGTGAGACTATCTTCTCCTTTTTGTCTTCTCCACAACCACGATTCTATTCCACCTATAGTGCTATGTCCATGGCTCACGCTCATGTATTGCGTGAAGATTGAAAAAATTTGAGAACATCAAAAGTATGAAACAATTGCTTGGCTTGTCATCGGGGTTGTGCATGATTTAAATATGCTGTGTGGTGAAGATGGAGCATAGCCACACTATATGATTTTGTAGGGATAACTTTCTTTGGCCATGTTATTTTGAAGAGACATAATTGCTTAGTTAGTATGCTTGAAGTATGGTTATTTCTATGTCAATATGAACTTTTGTCTTGAATCTTATGGATCTGAATATTCATACCACAATTAAGAAGAATCACATTGAAATTATGCCAAGTAGCACTCCGCATCAAAAATTCTGTTTTTATCATTTACCTACTCAAGGATGAGCAGGAATTAAGCTTGGGGATGCTGATACGTCTCCAACGTATCTATAATTTTTGATTGTTCCATGTTATATTATCTACTGTTTTGAATATTTATGGGCCTTATTATACACTTTTATATCATTTTTGGGACTAACCTATTAACCCAGAGCCCAGTGCCAGTTTCTGTTTTTACCCTGTTTTAGGGTTTCGAAGAAAAGGAAAATCAAACGGAGTCCAATTGACCTGAAACTTCACGGAACCCATTTTTGGAAGGAAAGAAGCCCAGAAGACCTGGAGTGCACGTCGGGGGATCTACGAGGAGGCCACGAGGCAGGGGGCTCGCCCACCCCCCTGGGCGCGCCCTCCACCCTCGTGGGCCCCTCATGGCCCCACTGACGTATTTCTTCTGCCTATATATCTCCATATACCCTAAAAACATCGGGGAACACAATAGATCGGGAGTTCCGCCGCCAGAAGCCTCCGTAGCCACCGAAAGCCAATCTAGACCCGTTCTGGGACCCTGCCGGAGGGGGAATCCTTCTCCGGTGGCCATCTTCATCATCCCGGTGCTCTCCATGACGAGGAGGGAGTAGTTCTCCCTCGGGGCTGAGGGTATGTACCAGTAGCTATGTGTTTGATCTCTCTCTCTCTCTCTTAAGGATGGCAATGGGTCGGGTTTGGATCGGGTTGAACAATCTCAAATCCATATCCATGTCCATGAAGACAGTCTTTGCCCGCCCATGTAAAAATCCATGGGTGAAAAATTGTGTCCATGTACAAATCCGATGGATATCCATACCCATTGGATATCCATTGGGTCCTCTCGAGACATATAAATAATACGTACCACAAAATTAACATAAACTCTTCCATTCTTCACCTCGTGGTAGGCTAGGCTTCACTTATGGTAAATCAACATCCACTAACAACCTAAGATCATTTAGTATTTTTATAACAGATGAGAATGACGAGTCATTTAAGGAGGAGGTAAAAAATAAGGGAAGGGGTGTTGGATTATGTTACAGAGGGAATTGAATGTCAACTAAAAAAAGTTATGATGGGGATTGTGTAATTTCTTATGCATATTTTAGATTAAAAAAGTGTAAAATTGTTGTGGGACATATGATCGTGGGGTAGGGATAGCAGATTTTTCCCCATTAAGTCATACTATCGGGTCGGGT